>NC_141546.1:97002500-97215000 GCF_021556685.1 Rattus norvegicus
AATTTCCAATCATGTCTGAAAGGAACCTTGCCAGGCTCTGAGTGTACAGATGGGGTGTAAAGGATGCCGGGAAAAGAACCTGACTGACATCAAAGACGGAGAGTCTACACACCTGAACAATCGGCATGTACGTCTCCATGACTCTGTCCTGTGGACCTATAATTGTGGAGGCAGTGGCAGGCTAGGGGGCAAGGACACTAGGATTTATTTGGACATTATCCAACACCCCCAACTAGACCCTTAGAGCCTCCCCAAGTTATACTCCAGGGTCCTCAGATAGCATGTCAAATTAAGCCTTGGACACCTGTACTTAAGAACAAAGAGGCAGGGCTGGACCGATGGCTCCACTGTTAAGAGCTCTTATTTTTCTTGCAAAAAGACCCAGCTTGAGATCGTAGCACCCACATGGTGGCTTGAAGTCATCCATAATCCCAGTCCCAGAGAATGTGAATCCCCCTACTGAGCACTGTGGCAAACCAGGCACATGTGATATACAGGCATGCGTGAAGGCGTGAGACTCGTGTCCATAAGGTAAAATAAATCTGTAAAGAAGGGAAGGAGAGAGGGAGGGAGGGAGGGGAATGGATGGGGGGAGGGAGACAGAGAGAGAGAGAGAGAGAGAGAGAGAGAGAGAGAGAGAGAGAGAGAGGAGGCAGAGTGTTGCAAAGCGGTAACCTGAGATGCTAATGTGTTTTCTGTTGCAATCAATGTTTTAGTGGTTTTTATTTGGCAGAGCTTATGGATCCCATTTTCGACCAAATTGTTCTTTCTTTGAGCTTCTGAAAATGCGCAAGGTTATAGGGCAGGCCAGTCACACTCTTTCCCACATTACTTCTTAAACGATTCCATTGAGGGTCAAAGCAAACCTCTCCAGGGCAATGTTCTGGGGCCTCCGAGAACTACCTGGCCACCAGAAGGCTCCCAGATCTGGCTTCCTGAATATTCAAGGTGGAGACGGATTTAGTTCTCAGGGTTCCTGCTTTGGAAGCAGTAATTGCAGTGATCCCTGAGTCCTTTTATACAGAGATCGTCCGCCTGGATCAGGAAGTCACGTGAAACTTTCAAAACAGCTGTCAAGGAACCCTGACCTGGCCCTCGGGGAACTTCCCACTGAGCTGTAACATTTCAATTTCTGTAAATATTTATTGGCAGCTAGCAGGAGAGCAGATGCCATGGGTGTGAGTTCGGAAAATCCAAATGTTACCTGCCTTCGGAAGGCGGGGCTGCCTACTTGAAATTCAAGCAGCGTTTGTGGATGAAAAGCTACAGGGAGCAAAGAGCCCAAGGGCTGGCACCACCAGGCTTGTGTTTGCACCCGACGCCCAGTCACTTACGGAGTCAGCCTGTTCCCTCCCTGTCTCAGAGTCCTCTTCACGGGTGGAAAAGGGCAGTTCTTGCCATGTAGATCTCTCAGGGAGACGAAAAGGAAGGAGGCTTTCTGGAGAGTCTGGAGCAGGGTGAGGGCAGGGTGAACAGTGGCTGGAGTGGAAAGCCTCCCGCAAGCAGGACACCTTCACCTGCATGGCTTCCCAGCCTGTGAAGCCAGAATCGCCCCACCCCTACAGATGCGGTGGTTAGTGGGGAATCGGAGGGGCGGCTGCCCTTACCCTAGCCTTCTGGCTGTAGGTTAGATTCTGTACCCTGACGCAGCTGGCTCTTCCGGTGTCAGGATCAGTGACCAAGAAGGGAGAAGCAATATTCGGACATGTAAACCTAATAACCATGGTTTAACCTTGAACAATCCCTCTAACTTGTGTTCCAAAGAGGATCTGTTGTTGAGCCTATCCAAAAAAAGAAAAAAAAATCACTTCTTTCAGAGCCTTTTCTGTCAGTAAGCTTCAAATGTTACTAAAGCAGAACAAAATTAACGTCCAGGACAGTATCTTCTTTATTCCAGGCAAAGGACAGGATGGCCTCTCTGGCAACCCTGTTCCTGTCTGAGGCTTTGTGCAAAGACCCTGCAGGAACCGTTGCACTTTAAATTCTTTAAGAGTTTTTAGAACCCTGCTCTCTAAGTTCTTCTAAGTTCATGTTATGAGTTGGAGGGATGCTTCCCGTTTTCCCCCACTACCTTGAATGTCTCAGAGCCACTCTGGGGTGAATCGGAAGTCACCACGGTCAGATGCTTAGAGCCAGTCATCCATTTTGACAGCCTCTGGGGTGTGGGTACCCACTTGTGCCCCAACTTGTCCAGTCTGACGAACAAAGGTATTGGACCCTGATTGGTGAAGCTCAGAGGAAGTCTGCTGCCCAATTGAGGGTTCCCTTCCAGAACCCCAAAGGTTGATCTCTTACATGTCCCTCCTCTATCTCTTCCAATTTGGCTCAGGGGTGTCCACATCCATCTGGGTTATATTTAATGTGCACATTATATTTCTCCTCAGAACAAGGCTATTTTCAAACGTTAAGCACAAATAACTATTCAAGAAACACTGTGAAAACAGCGTTGTCGGAAAACCGCACAATACAAAATCTATTTTAGATGCTTTTACAAAAATCAGAAAATTTAGGGCTAGGGAAGCAGGTGCTGTATTCTTTTCATGTGCTAAATGTCTGTACACCCACAGGGCAGGGTGAGGGCGGAGAGTGGGAGGCAGCCTGATTAGTTCCAAATAGAGTGGGGAAAGTGGTTTGAGAATACATTCTCAGCTCCAAGTCAAAGCGCCTTAGGTGAAGGCAGCTCTGACCATCAAGGTAAGATCGAAAGGACTTCTCTCTTTATTTAAAAAGACGTGTGTGTGTGTGTGTGTGTGTGTGTGTGTGTGTGTGTGTGTGTGTGTGTGTGTGTGTGATTTTGCCATACATAAGAAAGACTTATTCTTTAGCCCTAAAATAAAAAAAAAAAAAGAGAAGAAAAGAGAAACACGTGTGGGAGTGTCCAAAGACATTAGGAGAGGGCCTCAGCTCTCCTGAAACTGGAATTATAAGCAGTTGCAAAGCTGCCCAAACACGAGTGCTGGGAATCAAACTCCAGGCCCCCGGGAAAGCACCAAGTGCTCTCAGCCACTGAGCCATCTTTCCAGCCCCTTCCTTTTCCGTTTCTTTCTCTACCTTTCCTTTCTCCTGAGGTCCACAGATCCTGCCAAGATCTCTGGGAAGTGTAGTCGTAGGCTTTTGAGTTAGTAGCTCCCAGGGTCTTAGCCCTACCCTGTGAATGTGACTGTGGCGAGAGTTTCAGTGACAAAACACCAGTGTGAGCTGACAGGCCACACCTGAGGTCTGCAGCCTTGGAGCAGGGTCCCGTAAAGGATTCTTTGTTTCCTGTGCCTTAAGCCATGTGTCACTAGACTCCAGTGAAGGGACCCATGAAGAACAATAACACTGATAACAGCCACAGTTGTCATTTTCCAGAGCTTCCTGCGACAGACCCTTCACAGCCACCATCTCATTTACTTCACAACCATCCAGCAAGGTTGATGACATTATTATCATGTCTGTTTTCTATGGGAGTTGGGTTTTGTAGGAATCTGTTCCCAGTGGAAGGTCAGTTAACCGGGAGGAGGTAGAGCCAGCAGGAGCCAGCGGGTGCCAGCACACTGCATTCTGCCCCAGTACCCTTTCTATTCACTGGCCCCATGGGCAGGAGAGAACTATCCTGATCTCCACAGCAGAGCTCAGTTGAACCTGTCTTTGCGTTTCACATTCTTAGAAACAAAGAATGATCTCACTGTCGCATGAAGGAACATACAAAGTCAAGGTAGCTTAGCAAGGCTCTTTTGGTGTTTTTTAAAACAGATGTGCCAAGACCCAAAACAAACCAGTCTAGCAAGTACACTTGGCCAAGATGGCTTCTTTCTTTTATCCCTGACATAGGCGGTGACTTGGTCTCATCTCATTGGTGGGAGCTCAACTTCACAGTCTAGTATGATTTTCTGATTGGCAGAGTAAGGACGGGGGAAGGTTCAGGAAGTCTGAGTCCTTGCTGGGATAATACCTTTGATACATTTCTTTTCTCCTCACAACATGAAAGACATAATGGGTAGGTGCCACTTTGTATAAATGTCTGTTACTTTCCACTCAGTGGTAAGTTGTAAAACTCCAGGCCATTGACTAGGGTTGGTCCTCAGAGTGTCACTGCATGACTGCCTCTGTTTATTCTACCTTTGGGAGACCTTTAACAGCTTCTAGATCTTGGCTATTTAAGGTGTGTTATTATGTATATAGAAAGGTCTTAAGGTAGTAGATAAAATAGCTTGTGAGGAGATCACATCTGTGAGCAGTGACTGTCTTCAGGTTTTTCCTTTCCCAAACCTCATAGCTTTTGGCTCTTTTCTGTTTCCATCCTGCTGTCATGAATATTTAGAGACTCATCATTAATAATAATGTTTGCTGTCAGATTCTGGCCGACCGACTCCTTTCATCAGAATCAGGTAAGCCCCTTTCTTTTGAGCTAGCTAAGTTTTAAAAGTCATAAATAGGTGTTTTGAATTTCATCGAGTGAGATTCTTCTATTGAAATAACCATATTGCTTTTGTTCTTTTAATATGCTAATGTACTGAATGATAATTATGGAGTCCCTAAAGTTAAGCCTTATACTCTTGGAATAAACTCATCTTATTGGTACGGTATTATCTTTTTTTTCATTAAGCACGGGATTCATTTTGCTGATATTTGTATAGGATTATTGCCTCTGCATTCATGAATGAAGACTTATGACTTTTTTTCTTTGCTTTATTGTAATTTTGAGCTTTAGTATCAAAGGTACAGTGAGCTCAGAGAATACGTTGCAAAGTATTCTTTTTCATTTATTTTTCCCTCAAATAGTTTGCATATGATTAGCATATAGCCTTTGAGAGCTTGGATGAACTTACCTACAAAACCATCTGTGTATGATGATCCTGTTTGGGGGAAAATTAAACAATTGATCCACTTGTTTAAATGGTTATGGGCTATTTGCATCCTTTAAAAAAAAAGATTGCGTTTGCTATTTCCAAAGGGATGTTGGAGCTGACCAGATAGCTCAGTGGGTAAAGGTGCCTGCTGCTGTGGCTGACGACCCGAGTTGGATTCCTGAAACTCACAGGGTAGAAGGAGAGAACTGACTCCTGCAAGCGGTCCTCTGACCCTTACACATGTGATATGCAAAATAAATGAATGGCTGTGATAAAGCTAAAGGAATGTCTTCGTTTCTTCTAAGCTGAGGCTGCTGGTGCACGCCAGCATGTAGCATTGATAACACACCTTTGCCTTCTCACTCCCTGACGGATCTCTCATCATAGCCTTGGATTTATTTTTGGAATTATTTGTGAATCTTTCTTGAACATTCCTGATAAAAACCCTTACCTACCTGCGTGTGAAGATTTGGATTCACTAATCACGTCTGTTATTCTGAGTTTCCCATTCCATTCATCTCTGGGTTTATGCTTGCCTTTCTCCCACCCTGATGAACTTGTCCTATCATCTTCCTAACTTCTTTTTTTTTTTTTTATTAACTTGAGTATTTCTTATATACATTTCTAGTGTTATTCCCTTTCCCGGTTTCCGGGCAAACATCCCCCTCCCCCCTCCTCTTCCTTATGGGTGTTCCCCTCCCAACCCTCCCCCCATTGCCGCCCTCCCATCTTCCTAACTTCTTAAATCGGGTGCTTATCACACTCACGTTCAGCTTTTCTTCTCCTGTGTTAATAAACATTTGACTTTCTCCAGTCCCTCTCATAGAATCTTTTCTGTTCCGAGCAAGCCTCGGCTTGTGGCCCATTTGTCATTGTTCAGCCCTAAATGTTTTCAAATTTCTGCCGTGACCTTTCTCGCTGCAAAGTATTTAAAGTATTTTAAATTCTAGGCTTATTGTTTTTTAGTTACAAATGAGTTGCATTATTTTTTGTGCCCCACCCCCAATTAGTTGCATTGTAACCAGAATACTGACTTATACGGTACTGGACACTTGCAAATCTGAGCACTCCTCTCAAGGTCTAGTCCACAGTCGACTTCTGTAAATAGTCCGTTGATAAGTCTGTAAACCACACTTGTTAATTGCACTACTTGATGTTCTGAATACTTCGTCTATCATTGAATAAAGGGGATCCTTGAATATTAAACTCTGATAGTGAGCCTAATTTCCCTGTGGGTTTTATCAGCTTTGCTTTATGGGTGTGTAAAACCTTCAGAATTGTTTTATTTTCTAGTTGAGTCGAACCTTTGGTTATTAGGCAGTGGTCGGCCTCATCTGTGTAATGCTTGTCTGTGCTAGAGTCTATTTTTCCTGACAGAAAAGACTCGCTTTCTTTAGGTTAATGTTTGCTTTGCGTATCTTGTACTTCCAGCGTTTCCTGGTCCGTGTGTTTAAATGTGTCCCTGGTGAGTAACACAGAGCGAGTTTTAAAAACACCTAGCGTGACAATCCCCATCTGTTATCTGGTGAGAGCCCTTTCCCGTTTACAGTCGTGACTGACAGATCTCTGTTCCTTTCTAGTGTGTGTTATTTTTGGCTTATTTACCTCATTTTCTAAATCTCTGCCTGTTTTTCTTTTCTCCTTGGCGATTAAAACTTGGCACTTCTGCTGTTCCTTCTACTTATTTGGAACTTATATTGAACTTTATTTCTATCACTTCTTGGTTAACCTTGAAAAGTCACGCCCAGATCAATTACACTTTAACGTTAGTGTCCTGATGCTCTACTAAATGGCAACCATTTCTTCTCCCAACATTCGTATTATTCTTGCTTTATGTTTATTCCTCCCCACCTTTAAACATTTTTATTTCCATAAAGTAGACCTGGAAACTAGATCTGAACTTCTCTATAGACAATGTTGTTAATGTTTATCCAGTTTTCATAAATTTCAGACCATTTCCCCCATCCCCAAGACCATTTTTTTCCTTTTTCCTTTTAAAACTGCTGCCTGTGCTTCTCTGAAAATGTTTTTATTTTGCTCTCCCAAGTGGAGGTGCTTTTGCTGGGTGGGCAGTTGTAGAATGGCTGCTATATCCTCTCTGCTTCGAGAGAGTGGTGCTCTGCTGTCTCAATTGGTTTTCTGCTGAGAAAGTATCTTCCGGCATGGTTGTTTTCTTGGTAAGTGATGCATTTTCTTCTCTAACACCTTGGCTATCTTCTGTCCATCTGTAGTGTTCAATGTGTTATTTCCTTCCCTCCTTCTTTCCTCCTCCTTCCGTCCATCCTCCTCCTTTCTCTCCTTCCCTCCCTCCCTCCCTCCCTCCCTCCCTCCCTCCCTCCCTCCCTCCCTCTCCCCTCACTTCAGAATCTAATGCAGTGCAGCCCCAAACTAACCATACAATCACACTTTATCTCAAGCTTCAGATCCTGTCACCCCCATCTCCCACGTCCCGGGATCGCAGTTGTGCATCACCACAACTGGTTGATGGGGTGCTGCGGGTTGAATTCCGAGCTCTGTGCAGAGTCGGCAAATGAGTTACCCTGAGTTACCCTCCCCATCCCTTCTCCACACAGGTTTGCTTTCTTCGTAGGATTCAGAGACTCCTGTACTTCCTGAGACACTGCATCCATATGCCCAAAATTCTTGAAAATAATCTTTCGATTTCCCCTTTCCTCCATGTTCCCTGTTGCTTCCCCCTGGACTCTGATTGGACACTGAAGCATCTCTTTTTATCTTGCACATACCTTGACCTATTTTTCTCATTTTTAGATCTTGTTCCTCTTGGGGGGAAAGACAGAGACGTCTCTTCACGTTCTTCAGCTCTATCTTCACACTCGCTGATTCTCTCTTTGGCTGTGTCTAATATGCTACTTGCCCTGTGCTCCAGGCATGTGTCACAGCAGAATCTCTACTTTCTTTTACTCTCTCATATTTTTAAGATCTGCTTCTTATATGTCTCTATTTTTTGAATTTTTATGTTGGATTTTCTCTATTCTGATTTGATAATTCTAATATTTCAAACCGGGGATGAGTCCTCATCCGTATAGACTCTATCAGTCACGATCCTCTCTTCAGCAGAATTATGGATTCATAGTTGACCTAACTGTGGAAAACCTGAGCTTACACTGGGGTTACCTGTCTCCAGAAGGGATCAAGCTTGTGTCTGTCAGGGGTTCCATGGACCTGAACTTTGGCATCTCCTCCCAAGGCCTCTGCCCAACTGGGAATTTCGGAGTCAGCTTCCCCTTTTGCCATATTGTCATCCAGAATTATCCTCAGAGATTCTGCTCATGTTTCCAGACCTGCACGGTCCCTGGCCTTAGGTCTGTAATGCCACAGCGTATTTAGTGAGTGAAGCAGCCGTTCCGGGGGTCGTACGTTGTCTTCTGCACTGTCAGAAGGAGGAGTCTCGAGCTGTTTTCACATGAGTAAAGGGGAGAAGGTGTGTGGGAGTCCCAGAAGAAAAATAAAAAAAACCCCTCATTTCTCTAAATCGATTCTAAATTAATGCTAGGTACGATCTACGGCATGAGCTTTTCTATGCTATTGTTTTGAGGCCAGTAAATGTGCCTGAAGCTTATCTAGAATCTTTCATTGTATTAGCATCCCTTAAGTATTCTTGCCTGTACTATACTGTTCTGGGGATGAGTCCCAGAAGGCCCAATCTTCAGGCTGGGATGAGTACAATCCTATACGTGAAATGCTAATGACCCACATTTGCAAAAATCCAAATCTTCTCTGAACTATTCCATATTGGAGGCATGGGAGTATATATCTGGGTTATGCACAAAAGCCTAAAGCTTTTGGTGGCCATATTCCCCTGCTATAAGGAGATGTCCCATGTTAAGGACTGATTAATATTTGATTCTGAGCTGAGCGTAAAGATGCTATTTATGATGTGACTGAAGGGTGAGTCATTGTCCACACACACTTCCACATTGCTGCAGAAGGACAGCAACATCACTGAGACCAAAGCCTCCCCACCCCCGCATCCAATTGTCACCTAAAGGCAGTGAAGGACCTGGAAATTAGCACCACCCATCCAATACAAATGACAGCGGGCCGGGGATTTAGCTCAGTGGTAGAGCGCTTACCTAGGAAGTGCAAGGCCCTGGGTTCGGTCCCCAGCTCCGAAAAGAAAGAACCAAAAAAAAAAAAAAAAAAAAAACAAAAACAAAAAACAAAAAACAAAAAAACAAAAAAAAAACAAAAACAATACAAATGACAGCTACAAGTATGGAAAAGTAAGATCTGGAAGTTTTGGGGGTTAAGTCCTCTGGTTTTCGGAGAATTAATGCACCTCTATGTAACCTCAAAAACAGCAACATGACCGACCAGCCTAAGTCTGAACATCCGTCATGTCAAAGTGGAACAACAACTCCTTTTGAAACACGGGGAAATTATATGGAAATAGAACTATTCTGTTTCAAGTGCTATTAAAAGAGAAATGGCTCTGGTTATAACCAGACATAAAATTGGAAGATACCCAGAACTCTCTGAATTTTTTTTTTAAAGGACAAAATCCACTGGCAAAGGCTTGATGTCTCAAAAAATTTTTTAAAAGCCCATTATTGAAAGACTCGATTATGCAAGACACACAAACGGAGATGAATTCTGGTTCAGATCATTTCAGGGATAGACCAGTGCTGTTCAGTACGATCCTCCAAGCAAGACAGATGCCACCTTCAGACTGTCTGTAATGACTTTTATTCATTCGTGATGGAGCCTAGGACAGCTGATCCTCTCCTTAAAAGGAGGAGACAGAAAGGTTCCTGGTCCTCACTTGAGTATCCAGCCAGCCCAAGACACTCCATTTGTATGAAATTTTATCCTAAGAGAGGTGCTAGAGTATATAGGGTAGGGAAGACCAAGGGAGAGAACTTAATCTATGCAGCTTTGGGGAAGCCACCACCCATGTTGGGTGAGACTTGCCAGTGTGGCTGCTGTGGGGTCCTTGCCCGTGCTCCTGTTATTAACCCTTTGCTGTGCTCTTTAAACAACCCCAATGGTTTCCCAAAGTGATGTTCAGTGGAATTAAACATTAGTTTGTTATCTGGGTCTTATGAAGGGAAGTTAGGCATTGTTTATATCCCCACCTCTCCCAGGGAAGGAATTTTAAGCAATAAGGAGCCCCAGCAAGGTCTGATATCTGAGGTAAAATCAGCATGCCCCTCCCCACCATGAAGAAGGAAAGCGGGGATCAGAACGTCTTCGATAATGCCAGTAAAGCCAGGCCCAGCGTTGAACTGGTTCAACACAGAAGTGTGACACATTGGAAGCTGAAAGCCAACTGACTTCTTGGAAATTGAAATTATCGCTTTAGTCTTGGCTAAAAATCATTTCAGTCTTTAAAGTTTCAACGTGAAAGGCATGTGTGTTCTAATGTGTGAGAGTGTTAGGTTGCCGTTCATCTTTCCCAAATTCTGCTGTACTTGCAAATCTCTCTCTCTCTCTCTCTCTCTCTCTCTCTCTCTCTCTCTCTCTCTCTCTGTCTCTTGTATATACATACCCACAGACACACACACATAGACACACACACACAGACACACACACATAGACACACACACACACACACACTGCAATGCTGCTAATTGAACTCTTTGCCTAACACACGCTAGGCAAGTTCTTTACCACTGAGCTACATCCCTGGTCCACAAATCAGATTTTAACTGGTTAAAGTTTGAGCAGTGTCAGACCCAAAGGATTATTTCTAATAAAACTAAGGCAGAGTTTCCGTCACGTTCTTCACTCCTTTCATGCATTCATCCATTAAACATAAGGGCTATGCACTTATGTCCTTTGTGTGAAGAAACAGATGCATGGCTGGTTTGTTGTCCATTTTTCTCAACGCTGTAACAAAATACCTGACAAAAGGAACTCAGGAAGGGCTGGCTCCTTTGGACTCACAGTTTGAGGAACTGTTCCTCATCACGACATTGAAGGCAGGTGGCAGGAGCGTGAGGCCTCTGCAGTCGAGAGGCAGAGGCAAAGGTTGCTAGTGCTTGGGTAGCTTTCTCTCCTCTCCCCTTTCTCCAGTCCAGGACACCAGCCCACACTGCTGCCCACAGTCACCTCCGTGAAAATGCTCTCACTCCATCTAGTGATTCGGAATGAAGTCAAATTAACAATGGCGATTAGCCCTCACAACGAGTTAAGAACCTTGTCCGGGGTCATTCACTGGGCTTCACTTTGACCACAGGCAGCCTGGTTTCATAGCCTGCCTCATAACCAATTAGTTGCTAAAAGGCCAAGCGAGATGCAAAAAAATAAAAAATAAAAATAAAAATGGCATTCAAAGTTCAAAAGACCTGGGTTCAAATTCCATCTCTATCACTTACACTCAATATTAGAGAAAGTTTATTCTACCTTACTGCTGTGCTGCTAACCTTTACCTGAGAAAGACCATGAATAATACTTATGCCTTAGAGAAGCTATATAATTAAAACACATAAATAAATACCTGAGATGTACCACACCCTGGATAGGGTTTGGCTATTAGAGGGTAGGCTACATCAACCACATTCATCTGGATCTGATAAATACTTACACGCCAATGTTTAAGTCGCCGAAACAGGGCTAATACATTATAATTGACTTTTTATTTAATTGACAAGTTATTAAACCTATTCAATTTTGCGATCAGCTGTCTAAATAACCAAGTTGCTACTTGCAGTTTTTTTGATTGTTTTTTGCTTTTGATGAACAAAAAGATTCCTTACATTGAGATCGATCGTATTTATTGATCAGGGTTTTGGGCAATGTCAAACATGGCCAATTACAGCCTGTGCCCTCAGGGACTTTACTTGGTGGCAATTATTTTTACCAGGCTCACTTTTCCGGGCTCATATTCCACTCATCTAAGTATCATAAAGAGACTCAGATTTCATTTTACATTTTAGTCAATAACAAAGGTTATTATTTGAGGGCTTAGCAAGGCATGGCTTTTCTTTGTTGATAAATTATACCAAGTATAGTTCTTTTGGAATCCAAGGTCCTCTGCTACAATGTGTAATGCATGGGGATGTCAGTTTTATTGATATTTTGAGATCACTTTACTTCCGTATATTTTTCTCACTTGTGCGTGAATACACGCAGATGTGCATGCGTGAGCACACAAGTGCCTGTGGGGGACAGAATTGGAAGTCAGAGGTCCTAGAGATGGAGTTACACTGGGCTGTGAGCACCCACTGTGACGCTGGTTACTAAACTTGGGTTCTCTGGAAGAGCAGGAAGGGAGCACTCTCACCTGCTGAACCATTTCTTCAGTTCTACATCCGCATTCAGTTTTAAGGAATACTGCAATAATCCCTTGAATGTGTTTTACAGTTTCCCTCGTGTTGACTGCTTAAAAGCCACAGTACAAATCACACTTAGGAACAGGCAATAGCGCAGTCAAGGTTCAGAACTTCCCGAAGCTTCCTTCACTTGTGTCTCAATTTCGAGTTACTTCCCCATCTCTATCCACCTACAGGCCCTGGGAACTCTTAATCGTGTCTCCCTTTCTGCAATCCTGCCATTACAGTCATGCTCCTGCGGTGGAACCACATACCGTGTAACCCCTATAAACCACCTGTTTGCATTCAGCATAGTTCTCTGAGACTCAGCCATTTTGTTGTGCGTACAATACGTGGATTCGTTGTATTGCCGAGGTCCTGTGAGTCGGTTTTAGTTTTTCCACAGACTGTTTAACCTTTCAACCGGAAGCAGCTGGGAAACGGCTGGGCTAATCCGTCCTAGGCTATTGCAATTGAAGGTATTATGAGCACTCCTCTGTAAGCTCTCAGATGCGCGGAGATCTTAATTTCTCTTCCACAAATGTTCTTATCTGCAATGCCTGGGGAGCATAGGGTGGTGGTTGCTCCTTTGGTTTTTGAAGAAAATGCCACTTTGTCTTGCAGAGTGGTTAAATCATTTTACATTCTCACCAGCAATGTTTGAATGGCCGGTGTCTCTGTGTTTGCCAGCTTTTGATGCTATCACTGTCTCTTATTCATCTTCAGAAATCACCTATCTTACTGTGGCTTCATTTTAAGTATGTTTATAAATTTGTCGAGAATTTTATTTATTCATTTTTTTTAAATTTATTTATTTTGTGAGTACACTACAGCTATCTTCAGACGCACCAGAAGAGGGCATCAGATCCCATTACAGATGGTTGTGAGCCACCATGTGGTTGCTGGGATTTGAACTCAGGACCTCTGGAAGAACAGCCAGTGCTCTTAACCGCTGAGCCATCTCTCCAGCCCCCAAGAATTTTATATATAATGTATTTGACCATATTCACTCTTTCTAACTCCTCCCAGATCCACCTGAACTCCAACCTACTATGATTTTCCATTTTTTGTTCTTTTAAAGTGATTAACACATTTACTACAATTTGTGCTGCCCATGTATTCCTGGGTGGTGAGGTCATCCAGGGGAGCCTGGTCACTATACCAGGAGCCACACCCTTAAAGAAAAGTGACTGTCCTTCCCTAAGAGACTATCAACTGTTCATTGCTCCTCAGGAGTGGGCTCATAAACCTTCCCATTCCACACTAGAATGTCCACAGGCTTGATCTTATGCAGCTCTTACACAGGCAACCACAGCTGTTCTGAGTCCATGATACAGCAGCCCAACCACATCCAGAATACGCTGCCCTGCTCTGGTCCTCCCAACGACTGACTCTTACAACTTTTCTGCCCCTCTCTTACTGGTCCCTGAGTCTTGGGAAGAGTTGTGACATGAATTCAACATTTGCAGCTGAGCGCTTTATTGACTCTTTACTTTGACCAATTGAAAGTTTCTCTGTTAACCACTATTTACCCCACTCCACAAAGAAATGTCCCTGATGAGGTCTGAGGGCTGCACTATTCTAACGGTAGAGTGATAGGAATTTAGAGGGCAGTCTGATATTATATCCATTAGCAAAATAATAGACTTCACCCTTGGGGCCTGTGAACTCCCCAACCATGGGTCTTGGCTAGATAACAGTACCAGGCATGTGTTTCCTCCTGTGGATCTGGCCTTAAACCTGTAGCGTGAAATAAAAAAATATGAATCCCATGCTGCTGCCGGCAGAGCACTGGTGGACTGGCTAGCCTGTTCTCAACCCGGCAGACTCTCCACCTGGCTCACCAAGGTTCCATGGTGGGTCGCTGCCATGTCAGTCCCACGCTTCCAAGTTCCCATGGCTAATTGGGGTGCACTTCCGAAAACTCATGCTTTGCTGCCCTACCTTTCTCTCTGGAACCCAGCTGAGTTGCCACGTGAAGAAAAACACCATGCAGACTTAGTTTATAATCAGTAGGTTACACAATCACTGGGCGCGGCAACTAGCATCCTAATTTGTAAGCTATTCTAAGATACAAATCCTCTGATAGCAGATCCCGGCAGATCCGCCGCCTGAACCGGGCCTCCGCTACCTACATTTTGTCCTCCATAATCTCTCCCATTCAAAAGCCCTATCTTTTCTCCTGCCTCTCCTCTTACCCTACCGACCCGGAAGTCCCGCCTACTCTCCCAGTGATTGGCTCCTTGAAATCTTTATTCATTGGGGGAAGGTTCTGCCACATCTCATATTTTTCTGTCCAATAAAAAAAACAAGCTTTTCTCTCAAATATAAACTGAGTATAACCGTTACCATTCTGTAATTTATAAAGTACAAAATACACCTAACACCAAGTCCACCATGTTTGTCAATTAAATAGAACACTCTGTTATTATCCTAACTAAAAAGGCTTATCAACTCATATCTTTTATGTCCTGGTTTAACTTGTATACTATCTGAAAAACTATCCAATTAAATATGTCCTCTCAATGCTGAATAGCCGGGGTTGGCTATGAGACTATAACTAGTCTTTCAACCCCTTCAGAAATCCAAGAGTGACCAATATTAATCTGAAAATATAGGAAGCCTAACAGAGATTTCAGAACTGAGACAGATTGTAGAGACAGCTGCCTATCTATAAAGCCCCTGTATGTCAGGAAGTTGGAGCATCAATCTTCAGCCTTCTGGCCCAGGATCATCCAACATACCTTTGTGATGCAGAGTTTTTAAGGACTGATTACCCTGTCTTGGCAGAGATTATTAGTCGACTATTCTGCAAGTGTGTTCTTTTTCTGGACAGTATTTGTCTGTAGATGAAATAGGCAATTTCTGCCTGGTGGCTACCTAGCCACAATGTATTACCTCACCTGGAGGTAGAAACACTCAATTTCTTCTTTGACTCTACAAGGGGAGCTGCTTGGCACAGATAAGTCTCAACAACAAAGGAATAAATAACACTAAACGTTACATTTTGTGGATTCCTGATGTTGAAAAACATCTATCTATATAAAGTAATCTGGACTGTTTTCCGTTAACTACTCTCAGCTATTTCTAAATAAAATATTTTGCAAGCACCCTAGCGATGAACTCAGAGCCAAGAATTTGCTATCTGGCCTTTAACTCAAAGTCTTAATCATCTCAGATGAGTTTATAATAATGGTAATATAAGGACTGCATCTAAGCCTTGTGTTCTTAATTGTGTTGTATAGGCACAATGCCTATATGAGAGTAAGAATATTAATCCCAATTTTATATTAACAAGAAATTCATACCAATGAAAATCTTAAATTTTTTTCAAAATAAATTCTGTACCAAAGTAAGAAATTATGACTTCAACTTAGTAATTATTATAAAGATTTCTACTAAATGAGATGATGCCTACACAATCAATTCTAGCTATTTCCTCCCTGTTCAAATCTAAATTCCCCAGAGAGACAACTTAGAATAACCACCTCCAGACCCCCAAGCCCAGGGAACCAGGGCGATGACTCTTCATAACTACTCTTCCTGCTGAATATGGGCGTTAATATATCTTTAAAGAGAGAGGGGGGAGAGGGTAGTTTCTGATGATGTCTGTGTCCTGACTGGATCCAGCTGAGAGTTCCTGAGATCAGGAGTTCAAACAGGTCAGTTCAGCATGTCTGATGATGAGATTCACCAAGGCTGTGTAGTCTGTAATACACAAATCTCAAAACAAACTTTTATCATCGAGATCTCTGTACGGATTGTATTAGCCTGTGTAGGGTGCTCAGACTAGTTAGGATGAAATTCTGCTCCAATCATAAGTCTTCATTCGTGCCATGTGAGGGATGGCACAAAGAATATTTTCTGTTTGATTCACCTGAATTCATAGTCAGGTGGTCTGCCTCTATCAAATCGGATCCACATCACTCTGGAAGATGTGTGGACACTAATCACTTTTCCTAAACATGCAAAGGTGAAACCTTTCTCCCACATCAGCATATCCTTCAGTCGGCAACCAGGAAAGCTTGTATCCTGCCTTCTCTTCCAGAGGAATAAAAAAACAAACAAACAAACAAAACGACCAAAAGACTCATAATCCTACTCATTTTGAAAATAAAAAGAATGCAAAACAAAGGAAGTAAACTAAACAAGTACTGTATGAGCCTATTCTTAGGCCTGTTCTAATCTGTCATGCCAGGATAATTAACCCAAAATTCCCGTGGAGCCCACGAACAAAGATTATGAGTTTCCTGTACACTGTGTCATACCATCTATCCATTGTGCTCTCTGCCTGGAGCCACAGACATCCATTTTATTAATACCTCTTCATAGCAGGCAATTATCACTGCTCTCTACTTGGGGTCAGTAATTTTCCCTATTCTAGTTCTGAACCGCTGGTGAAATTCCCCAAGTGATTAGGACAAAATTCGGCATATAAAAGCAAATAATCACAATTTTATAAATTCAGTTCAATCGATATCTGCCCCAAGAAGTAGGCAGCTTCCATTCTCTGGCTCTGTGACTGAGAGCAGCCATCTTGTCTCTTTTCACAGCAGGGGACCTCAGAGCCCTCTTTCTTTCCAGGTTACAGTGCTTGAGTCATCATGTGACTCGACTATGCCCTGCTCATCAAACCAAATTTCTAACTAAATTTCTAACTCATAGGCTAAGAATCTTAAAATTCTAGTGCATTCCTCACACCTGTAGCAGGAAATATTAAAAAGGCACCATCCACACTAACACCGGCTACTCTCTGGCCCCGGCGGTCTCGCTGCCTCCATGGCTAGCCCCAGATTCTACCTGGCCCCAAGCAGTGACTGCCAAACTCACAGTTCTCCTGCTGCAGATTCTGGTCGAATTCCAGTCATCTGTCCCCTGTCCTTAGCTGTCACAAATCCCCATAACCCGGTAAAATCAAAACTCTTAATGTTTGTAATTTACCAGTCAGATTTATATCAGTAAATTCTCAACCCACAAAACACCCACACAGTGAACTCAAAACTCAATTGATATAAACACAAGTTACACACCTAGACGGAGCGAACGCACCCTACTTATTATTTAATCGTCTAAGAAATCCCCAATACTTATGACTCCCAGGACAGTGTGGTTCTGGCTCCTCTTCCTCTCCTATAGTTTCCAACTTGTCTCCTCCTCTCCTGTCCAAAAGCCAAGTCTCTTTCTCCTGCCTCCCCTCTTCCTCTCTCCCACCCGGAAGTCCAGCCTACTCCTCACCCAGTGATTAGTCCCCTGAAATCTTTATTCATTAGGGGAATGTTCTGCCACATTAGAAATCAATTGGTTACCCTACCCCCATGACATATTGCACCCGTGAACGTATCTTGCCACACTCCAGTTCTCAGGGTACACAACTGGGTAAGACTGTTGTTCAACCCCCCATACCCGTCCCCTGCCAGCAACCTGCATAGCGCTGTCGGTATGAAAGGTAGGCAGTAGGCAGGGTGCTCTTTATCATCACCAACTTGATTAATTTTAGAATTATCTATACCTACAAAAAAAATCAAAATCTGCAAAATGACACAAGGATTTAAATAAATCTATATATTACTTTGGAGAGACTTGACATCCGGTGATGGTTAGTTTTAATTGTCAAATTGACACAATCTAGAATCTCCTCAGAAGAGAGCCTCAAGGAGAGATTGTCTAGATCAAACTGGTCGTTGGCACGTCTGTCTGTGAGGGATTATCTTGATTACAGTAATTGAGATAGGAAGACTGTGGCACTGTACCTTGACAAGGGATCTTGAGTTTGTAAGAGCGGAAAAGGTTAGCTGAACTTAAGCGTACACACATTAGTTCACTGCTCTTGATTGTGGATACGATATACTTAGGCTCTTCAAGTTTCTGCTACCTTGGCTTCCCCACAGTGATGGACCGAAGCCTGGAACAAACCTTTCCTCCCAAGTTGCTTTTGCCAGTGCATTTTATGACAGCAACAGGAAAGCCAACAAGGCACCCTGGGAAGGTGTGAAATATCTGCCTTTAATTTTCATTTTTCCTTTTCGGCACTATGATGCATAGGAGTGGGGAGAAATTCACATCTTTGCCTTGTGTCTGGTTTGAGGTAAGCATCAAGACATCTACTGTTGACATAATGGTAGCTGTAGAGTGTTTTATTTTTGTTGCTTATTTATTTTATTTATTTATTTTTTAGATGTTCTTTATCAAGTTGAATACATCCCCTTTTATTAATATTTCCATTTACTTGCAAAGTATTCATGAATGGGCACTGAGTTTTGCTAAATGTTTTTTCTACATCAAGCAATAAATGTTTACATGAATTTTCTTTAGCCCGTTGATCAAGTGTCTTGTTCACAAAGTGACTGGTTTTAGGTGATTGAACCAACTTGGGTTTTTGGAATATCTCTTTCTTAGTCTGTATTTCCTTTTACACGCTGTTGAAAGCAATTTACCAACATTTTATGAATTTTTATGTGTATACTCATGAAGAACATTGGTGTATCTCTTTATTTCATATGAGCTCTGGCTGGTTTGGTATTAGGAGAATACTAACTTCCTGAAATAAATTGGGAAGTGATCTTTGTTCTTCTATCTTCTGGAAGAAGTTGTGTAGAACAGATGTCATTTCTTCTTTTAGCATTAATAAAATTCTTACATTAAATGACCTAGACTAGATCTGAGAGGCAGTTTTTAAATTATGAATTTATATTATCATTAGTTGTGGGGCTATTTAAAGTCTGGTTTTTGATGAATGAGTCATGGTTTTGTTTTTTGTTGTTTTTTTTTTTTTTAGGAATTGATCTTTTTGTCTAGGCTGTCAATCTGCGTATAACCCTGTTTACCTTGTTTTTATCTTTTGTATTTCTGTAGGGTCTATCATGGAATAGCTGTTTCATTCATTGGTGGGGTTTTTTTGTTGTTAGTTTTTCACAAGGTTTGTCAATTTTATTGAATTTTTTTAAAGAAGCGAATCTTTGTTCATGGATTTTTCTCTACTATATTTGTCTTCAGCTGGTTTTTATCTTTTGTTCTTTCTAATGCTTGCTATCACTTTACTTTGCTCATTCTCTGCATTGCTGTGTAAGACCTGGGCCCTCTGTCAGTGGTACTTTGAAATGTCCCCAGCGAGACACGGAGATACAAAAGCAAGGGGTTTATTTTTCTGGCACGTCAGGGTCCACTTCCAATTAGTCCCTCAAGGTGAATGACTAGAAGGTGACCCCAAATGGCTATTACAAGAAGTTTTTATACATTTTGGGGGCA
This sequence comes from Rattus norvegicus, assembly GCF_021556685.1. Lineage (NCBI taxonomy): Eukaryota > Metazoa > Chordata > Mammalia > Rodentia > Muridae > Rattus > Rattus norvegicus. The sequence continues at coordinate 97,021,852 of NC_141546.1, forward strand.
CAGGTTACATCAGCAAGACTACAGTTCAAATTTATTGGCTAAGCATATTGACCTTTAAATCTATTGACTAGCAAGCACCAGTCAGTACATTGAGAATTTTCTACAAGAGTGTTCCTGTGGGTAGAATGGAACCTGGTCTAGCCTCGCCCTGAGGCAGGTGGGTGTAAGGCTGGCGAAAGCCCCTAGGGTCCTTCACACATCACTAATTTGAGACTTCTCGATTTCTAATAGATACACAAGGTGCTCTGGGTTTCTTCTCACCTGGCTTCTGCTATGTCCCACAGGTCTGACAGGTTTCTTTCCATTCAAATCAATGTACTTTTAAATTTTCCTTTAGCTTTCCCCTTTGACTTGTGGGTAACTCAGAAGTGCTTTGCTTGATTTTTTTTTTTTTTTTTGGTTCTTTTTTTCGGAGCTGGGGACTGAACCCAGGACCTTGCGCTTCCTAGGCAAGCGCTCTACCACTGAGCTAAATCCCCAACCCCGCTTTGCTTGATTTTTGAGTGCTGAAAGTTTCCCTGCTTCATTCTGATATTAACTCATAATTCGATTCTATTATTTTGTATGATTTCCAACCCTTTTAAAAGGCATCTTTGTGTTATAGCCCAAGATAGATTCTACCTTGGGATATACTCCAGGGAAAAAAATACATATATTTTGCTTTTATTGGAGACTCCTGCAAATATAGATTAGGCTCTTTTGTCTTACAACGCCATTAAATTCTTTATCCTCCCAAGTTCTGCTTAGTTGGTCCATCAGTTATTGAGAGGACCAACTTAAATCTGCAATCGTAATTGTGGATTTGTTGATTTCTCTTTCTCCTCCTTTAGCATGTGTTTCATACTGTTGGTAGCTCTGTTGTTTGGTATGTATGTGCTTAGAATTTTTTCCTTCATAGGGTAATTCTACCATAAGTTTGTGGTTCTTTCTGCCTATTGTCTTTGTATGCTTAGGTGATCAATGGAGCTTTGTGACTAAATATTTAATAAGCAAATTTTTGTGTGTGTGTGTGTGTGTGTGTGTGTGTGTGTGTGTGTGTGTGTGTTTCAATCTAGACCTAATGTGGCTCCCAGAAGCAATAGGTTATTAAATGAAATTCTAGGCATGAGATATCTCCTCATGGGGCTCCAGGTGGCCCTTAAACAATACAGGCCATTGCCACTGCTCTTGATGGCCCACCAGAACTAGATGGGAAGACCCTGTTGCTCAAGACACCAGTCTCTCTAGATGCAGCACATAGAGATATCAGGCTGGAGCTGGCCTGGGAGCTCCCTCCCTATTAGTTAGCTTTCCAAGTGCTGGTGCTATGCAAGCTGCTCAAAGGAAGAAGCCCCCATTTGCTTTATTCATGGCAGCCATTATGCCTGGGATGAGACCAAACCCTAGTGTTGTCGTTTTAATTTGTGTTTTCCTGGTGCTAAGGATGCTGAGCCTTCCTTTCTCATAGGTTTCATGGCCATTTGTCTGTTATTGCTATTTCCTAAGCTACTGGGGTCCTTTACAAAAGTCCTTGCCTACACCCGTGTCTAGAAGACTATCAGTTATGTTTACTCTAGAGGTTTCAAAGTTCAGAGACTCCTTATGAAGGTCTTCGACCCATTTTGAAATGACTGATGTGCAGGGTGTAAGGTAGAGATCTAATTTCACTGTACTTACTACATGTGAACAAACAGTTCTCACCCTCACTACGTGTCATTTGTTGAAAAGGTATTTCTCTATGCTTTGGGTACATTTGCTAAAAGCACAGTTGACTGTGCTTGTATGCTTATTTCTGGACCTTATATTCCATTGGTCTGCCTGCCTGCCTGCCTGCCTGCCTGCCTGTCTGTCTGTCTGTCTGTCTGTCTGTTTTCATGCCACTAAGATTTTTTCTTATGTTATTCTGAGGTAAAATTTGAGATCAGATATGATAGCCTCAGCATTGTTTTTGAGGTTTTTGTGCACATCATTTTTACATACTATTTATTAATGAATACTTGTGTACCCTTTACACCCCAAATTTATTAATTTGGGTCTTTTCTGTCTTATGATTAGTTTGTCTAAGGGTTTGTTGATTTTGTTTATTAACAAGCCCCCCTCCTTCATCTTGGTCATGTTTTTCCTTTTGGTTTCCTTTTCTTTAATTCCCACCTTGATCTGTATCATTTCTTTCTTCTAATGACTTTGGGTTGTCAAATCGTTCTTGTTTATCTAAAACTTTAAGGTATATATTATCCTCTTAAGAGCTCTTTGATTTTTATGTAACTAGAGTTAAAACTTCCCTCTGAGAACGTCCTTGTCCCATCCCAACGTGGTGCTAAGTTGCGCTTTTATTTGACCCCAACAATTTAAAATTTTCTTCAGTGGAGCACTGATTAGTCAGGAGCACACTGCTCACTCTGCGTTTGTTCACAGAGTATCTGTAAGTTCCTATGTTACTGTTTGCCGCCTTTTCTCCACTGTGAGATTAAAAAGACTGAAAAGGATCACTTAAATTTTGTATATGGTATGACTTGCTTTATAACGCAAGGTATTACGTTAGGGTTAGTTCCATGGGCTGCTAAGGACACTGTGTGGGCAACGTTCTGTGGGTGTCTCGTGTCCATTTGATCTGTGCAGTTCCAGACATGTCTTTTAGTCAGGGTGTCCTATCTGTTGATAAGCACAGGATATTGGAATTACCCACAGTTATTGTATTTATATATTTTTCACCCTTTATGTGAAATGTGTTTTTTATTAAATCGATGATCCAATATTTGGTTCATAGAGCTTTACAATTGGTATATCTTTCTGATGGATTGTTTAAATTAGTAACTTGTAGTGACTTTTTAATCTCTTCTAATTTGGGCTTCAAGCCTGCCCCATTAAATACTAAGTGTGGGTATTTTTTTACATGTTCTTGGCTCCTGTTATCTGGTGCCATTCTTTCACTCACAGTCAGGGGTGTGTCTTTGCCCACAAGGTATGTTTCTTGTAGACAACAAGAACTTGGATCTTGGGGTTTCTTATAGGTATATATATGTTGTGTGTGTGCATACGTGTTTGCATGTGCACATACATGAAGGCCAGAGGTTAATATCAAGTACTTCTTTGATTACTCTTCACTTCTATGTGTTAGAACAGGTATCTCACTGAACCTGGAACTCACTAAGCTATACTGTCGGAATGGTAAGCCCTGAAACCCTCCTGCCTCTGTCTCCCACTTCTTCACTAAAATTTGAAATATTTGGGTTTATTATGGAGGCTCTGAGCCTTCCAGAGTTGCTCTCTTCCTCCTCCCACTCCTCCTCTTCACCCTCCCCTACCCCCTCCGCCACCTCCTCCTTCCTCCTCCTCCTCCTCCTCTTGCCCTTTGTTGTAATTTTGCCTCAGCCATGACTTTCTCTCCCTTTTCCTTCTGTTCTGGTAATAACTCTACCTCATTGATCTTTTGATGTCTGAAATCTGTCGTCTTCTACCTGTGGGTTCTAGGGAATCAAGCTCCAGTCTCCAGGCTTGCACAGAAAGAGCCTTCTCATATTAAGCTTTTGGTTTACATAGTTCGTTGTCCACTTGTATCTTTTCCATTTGGTTCTGCCCTATACTTTTTCAGCCATTGCAGAGACCTTCCTGACTATTTTAAGTGTGCCTCAAATCACTTGTTGAATCTTTCTGTTGTTAGGTAACTCCAGCATTGCTTTTGGCAAATATGGACTCTTTCTCCTTCTGTTTGAGATATTCTTGATTCCTGGTAGAGCAACTCTCATTTGAAAACCTAGACAATGTGTCCATTTAAAAGGCTAGTTGTGTGGGTTGGGGATTTAGCTCAGTGGCCCTGGGTTCGGTCCCCAGCTCCGGGAATAAAAAGGCTAGTTGTGGGACTGGAAAGATGGCTCAGCAGTTAAGATCATCAGCTGCTCTTCTAGAGGTCCTGAGTTCAATTCCCAAGCCACTACAGGGTGACTCATAGCCATCTGTAATGGGATCTGATGCCCTCTTCTGCTGTGCACTAAGGCAGCATACTCATCCACATAAACATAAATAAATCTAAAAGCAAACAAACAAAAATAAATAGTTGCCCTTTATTTATCTGACTTCCTCTGATGTTAGCCCAGGAAATAAATTATGTCACTGCCTCATACTGAGGGGCAGGAGTAAACATTCCCTTCCTCACTTAGCCATTGCCAACTGAAAGGGGTAGAGGTACTCCTCCTTAATACTGTGGGGATGGGAGCCTCCAGTCTCAGATACACTAACAGATAATGCTGCAGGAGGACCTCCTTTCCCCCCCTCCCCTGCCCCCCCATGTACCAAGATGGATGGGTGGCTGTTATGCCCTCGAAAGAACCAAAGTTAGATATGGGGGAGGAGGCAGCTGGTAAGAAGGTATTAAGCTGTGGAAGTGAGGGGGTGACAACGGTGTGTGCCAACAACAACAACAACAACAACAACACAACAACAACAAGATATTAGAGTATTAGACTCTGGGTTACTTTGCCAAACACTTTGCACAGATGATTTCGTCTATCTTTTACACTGTAAGGCTTGCCTCAGAAGTATGAGTTACTTCTGATTTTATAGATGAGGAAACAAAGACTGACAGGAAACTCCAGAGTCATGTCAAGGCTGGTCTGAAACATCGTAAGCCTGACCCCAGAATCCCCAGAGAGCCTGCTGCCGAGGCTTGAACATGGGATGATTAACTTGGACATGAAGAGAGTGATTGTTTTGGAAATTGAGGTCTGATCTGTGAGTGCTTGCATTTGTGAGGGGGGGGGTCTCCATGAGCATGTTTGAGTGAAGAAATGAGGTGCTACGTAGCAGGTCTGTTTAAGGACAAGAGGTAGAGGGGGACCTAAGACAGGAAGGAAAGAGGATGGAGATAATGGCCTGATTCTCGTGGAACAGAGAGAGTGGATGCCACACTGGCCTGTCTGCGGAATCCTGGTCTGGTTTTGTCTGATGTTACTTCAGAGTTACTAATATGACATAGCTCCTCTAATGAAACTGTCATTTTCCTTCTGCAGTTCATGCAGAGTTCACCACAGGGCTGGCGAGATGGTGCAACCAGAGAAGGTGCTAGCTTCTCCTTGACCTAAGCCTGACAACCTGAGCCAAATCTGAGGAATCACACAGAGTTGTCCTCTGACCTTCCCGTGGGCACTGGAGCAGGTGCCCCCACACATGCATACAAGAATAACAAGAATAATTTTTTAAAACCGACATCAAGTTTTTTTTTTTTTAAGAAAAGGTTTTTTTCCCCAATAAAAACTGATAGGATGGGTTGATTTCTATTGTTGCTTGCTTCGTAGCTTTAAAAAGTCATATTACTGAGTCATGCTTAGTCACTCATTCAGAGCCTCGTTAAGCTAATTAGATACAATGTGGGTAGACAGAATGACATCCTGTGGCTCCTTCAGAAGAAACAGAAGGGAAATAGAGGGGAAGAGAAAAATGCCAATAGAACCTGGATGCATAGGACTGGAGAGGAGCAACCCCCTCCAAGAAAGACTAAATATAGGCTAATGTTTATTTCTCTTCAAGATAAGGCCTCACTGTGTAGCCCAGGTTGGACCTGGAATTCATTGTATAGCCCAGGCTGGCCTGTACCACTGGTTATTACAGATGTGTGCCGACTGGGTTTCACTGAGCTCTCAAATATCACGACTGTGGTGGAACTTCGAAGACACAGTCCTGGTGTATTATAAACGCTGTCACAAGTAGAGATGTCCAAAGAAAGCCTCAGTCTGGGAGGAACTAGGCAGCCATTTACAAAAACAAGAACGAAAGGAAAAGAAAGAAAAAAGCATTTAACTACAGAACATCACTCTATAGGAAGAAGAAGAATGGGGTGATGGTCCGTGGCAAGTGCTAGGTTACAAATGAGTGTCTATACTGTAGGCGTTTACATTTACAAATGTACCAGGGGCTCTGGAGAAAGGATCGCACTAGACCAGAGTCTCCATTCTAGTTGCTTAGAGATTCTCCCAGCCCACCTTTGCTGCTTCCCCTGGGAGGCTCCTCCCGCTTCACACGCGGCAAGGCTTACCAAGTCACATCCTAAAACCCTACTCCCAACTGTGCATTCGTCTCCGGCTCCTCCAACTCCTGCCTGATGTGTGATTCTCCATTCCCTGAGAGGTATTTCACCTCAAAACCCACGAAGCCAAGCAGATTTCGTATCCTCCCCCGCCCCCGCCCCACGTCACCTGCCCCAACCACATCTACAGCATCCGAGAGAATCGATGAACTAATCCATGGGAGGAAAATGCAGCTACTGTATATACTTTTTTAAAAATCAATGCTCGATTAAAATCGGATTTTTACGGAATTGCATGACGATGTCTCTGGCTGCTGGGCTGTGCCTTCTTCCTCCTGGGTTCTCAGTAGACTCCACCCTGCTGGTGCAGGGGCAGCTGGGTCTCTGCTGCCCCCTTGTCATAGCAGCGGTTTATCTTGGAGGCTAGGGGAACCTTCTGGTACTCCTGGAAGATGGGATCTTTCCCTAGGGTCATCTGCTCTAACTTTTGTTCTTTCTTCTTGATGGCTTCCTTGATGCCCTCAATGTGACACTTCTCCTCCTTCTCCGCTTTCAGCTTCAAGATATGACGGTTCCTCTCCCGCAGGATGTTCAGCTCCTGCAGGTGCTGCGCCCTGTCCTTGGAGGTCTTGTGCGCATGACTCCTGGCCTGCCCCATCTTCTCTTCAGCCAGCTCTGCCAGCACCCGCTTGCTCTCTTGGAGCAACTCCTCCGCCTCCTCCTCTCGCCATTTCACTCTCTGGAACTGCTCTGCCTCAGTCTGGGCCTTCCCCTGCTGCCCTCTGTGCCGCTCCTTAACCAGACCCTCTTGCATGTTCTGAGAGCTCTGGAAACTCTGCTCCAGAGACAGCTTCCTGAGGAGCTCCTCCGCCTTGGCCTGGCAGTCCATGAGAACCTTGCGGGCCTGGACGTTAACAACCGTACTCAGGTTGCTCCCCTGGACCTTCTTCGGGCTCTCCATCGCATGCTGTTCCCTCTTGTGACCTGCTGTCTCCAGCCTCTTCTGCAGCTGCAGCCTGTTCAGGTCCCGCACACTCTGCAGCACCCTCTCCTGCTCCCGCAGACTCTGCGCTTGACAGTGTTTGAGGTGCTCGGCCTGCACTTGCACCCTATCCATCTTGTCTAGGCCTTGGTTCTCTGGCTTGTCAGGTTGCATCGTCCACCCACTCTGGTTCTCCGGCTGAACCGTGCTCTTTGCCTGGCGGTCCCGCCGCTGTCCCTGCTGCTCGTGGCCCTGGCGAGGCTGCTCATGGCTATGGCCCCTCCGAGGCTTGTGCTGTTCCCTCTGTCCTTGCCACTGCTCCTGGCTCTGCAGCAGCAACAGCCTACGCTCTCTCTCCAGGGTCAGGTGGACTTTCTGGTCTGAGCGCTTCAGCTCTTCCCAGGCGACTGCAGCCTGTTGCTGCAGCTCTCGCATCCTCTGAGCCTTCTTGAGCCTGCTCAGCACCAGGGCCAAGATCTTCTGGTCCCTGAAAGATATCACCGCCTCGTCCAACTTGCTCTTGAGGACCCGAGCATGCTGGCTACTCTTCTCTTTGCAGGAGGCAGAGGGCGGGTAATACTTAGTCCGATCGCGGTTTTTCCTATTCTGGGTGCACACACAAGTGGATTGCCTCCAGAGCTCTAGGGAGTGCACAGAGGACTTGTCTGTGAGATCCAAGGCAGGGGACCCGGGGCCTACATGTCTGCACACCGGTACTGCCCACCGGTCTCCATTGTGTGTCTTTTCTACAAGCAAAGCCCCAGCACTCGGGGGGCTGAAAGCTTCCCCCGGGTACTGCGGGGACGAAACTCCCGGGGCTGCAGGGTGTCGTGGGCTGGGCTGATCCGGTGGCTGCTGCTGCCGCTTCTGCTGCCAAGTTCTGCTGGACTTGGTCGGTGCCTCCCCCATCCCGCAGGCTTCTTCCAGGCGGAGGTTCCCAGACCTGTGCTTCCTGGCTCGGTCCGAGGGTCTGCGAGCCACATGTGTCAGGCTGTGGCTTTCTCGTGGCGAGGCAATATACCCACGCCGACGGGACCGCCCGGCGGGCGAACACTTCGGGTGCACCCAGGGCACCTCGGTCTCGATCTCAGCTCCGGCAGTCTGGGCCCAGGAGTTCCGAGACAGCTCATGCCAGCCTAGCTGGTCCGCGAACTCCTGCTCTCCAGCTGCCAAGGGTTCCCCGAGCTCCCCATAGGGCTTTGGGGAGAAGAGATGGAAACCGGCCATGCTCCCTTCCTGGCTGGCCCAGAGTCTACAGGAAGGTCAGCGGACCTTCAGGGGGCCACTGTGGACACCCAGCCCACGCTCAAATCCTGCGATCCACGTGGCCTGTGACGCTTCTGCCACTTCATAATGCATCCTGGTGCCACATGGTCTTTAAAGGCCTCAGTGTACCCGGGCTTTGACGAGCTGGTTGGACGTCTTGGAAACAAGGGTGGTATTTAGAAACGAGAATCTTGACAGCAACGGTGTTTCAGGTCCCTGAATTAGTGGATTGTGGGAGCCCCCGGGCCGGGCCGAGGGCGCCAGTTTAAAAATAGAAAGTAGTGGGAGGGAGGGGCAAAGTGTAGTGTCCAGGAAGGAGGATCTTGCTAGTCCTTTGGAGTCACATCTCTTTTTATTTTTATGTTTGTTCTAGTGTGTGTATGTATGTATGGACGAATACATACGCCATGATCGGCGTATGAGCAGCTCAGGACAAGTTGTAGGAGTTGACTGATTCTTTACACCATGTGAGTCCCAGGGGTCAAACTCAGGCTTTGAGACAAGTGCTTTTAACAGGCTAAGATCTCACCAACCTCACTGATCCTCATCTGTGCATGCAAGGTGTGGAAAGGAAGCAGCCCTTGAACCACACTGGTCTGGGCTTAGCGAACCCTAAGGATGCTTTCACATTTACCTTTGTGAACTTTAGAACTGCAACAGGCAATTCTGATTTTCCTCTAATGTGTGAATTACAGCTTTGCTTTTTTATCTAAATATGACTCTTGCCTGCTTTGTTTTCAAATAGCCCCTAGAAGATTTCATTTATTTGTCGTTTGTCTTCCCCCCCACCTCACCCCCCATCACTTTTATGAGATTCGTTCCCCTTTGCCAAGGGGCCAGTGACTCTGGATCTTCTGTGTTCAGCCAAGTGAAGTTGGGCCAGCACAGCACACCTGCTTCTCCATATCCCAGTATGACTCCTTGGAAGGCCCGGGCTTGCAAGTCAAGCCAGGGTTCCCAGGAGCACATGAAAGAGATATTTTGTGAATGCTAAGCTGCCAATCATCCCCTCGATGCTGAGAACAATCAGTCTCCTTTTTATCTGGCAGTGAAATCTTCAACGGACTGCATTGTGTGTCTCAGAATGTGGCCTTTTGCCAAATGAAGGCTTGAGCCCTCTTTCCAAGTTTGTTGGGAGATTGAAAGCTACTGTAAAATGTGGTCTGACCCCACAATGCAACTGAACCCGTGGGTTCTGTGTGCTAATGGTTCCTGTGGAAACTCTCTCTCTCTCTCTCTCTCTCTCTCTCTCTCTCTCTCTCTGTCTCTCTCTCTGTCTCTCTGCATAGGTGAGTCAAAGTGGAGAAATTAGGAAGTCACATATGGTACGATTGTTCAAACTGATGTGTGCTTAAATATAAAATACACATGGGGGCTGGAGAGGTGGCTCAGCAGTTAAGAGCACTGATGCTCTTGCAGAGGACCTGAGTTTTGTTCTTAGCACCCATGGCAGGTGGCTCCCAGGTATTGACGTCCCCTGTCCCCTTCTGGCCTCCACTGACACACACTCAGTATATACACATAAACAGAAATAGATCTTGTGAAATGAAATCCAACCAAAGAAAAACAAAGCACACACTGGATTCTAAAAACGAAACAGGAAGAATAAGGAAATCTACCAATGCTTCTTATTTTACCCTGGTTACATTTTGAAATCATATTTTAAGCCCCTCAGACTAAATGCAATATATTATCAAAATAAATGTTATGCCTCTTATACTTGTTCTGATATGAATTCTGGGAGATTTAAATTTACATATATGGAGATGTAATATACATTATGGTATGATTATTTGTGTGAAAGATTTTTTTCAAAGTTTATTTTAACTGACATATAAAAATTACAAATTCATGGGGTGCTGTGTAATATTTTGATATATTCCTGCACCGTGGGATGTTTAGATCAGAATAAACGAAGCTGTCGCCTCAAACATTTTTCACTCCTCTGCTGTGGAACTTGTGAAATCCCTTTGTCCCCCTGTCTGACATGTGCTGTATACAGCTGTTATCTATGGTCACCTCCTGTGCATGGCTCTGGAGATCCTGTGGTCACGTGACTGTTACTTAGCACCCATTGATCAACCTTTCTCCATCCTGATCCGTTTCCATCGCTCTAAGAAATGAAAACAGTCCAGGCTGTAAATAAAGGCTTTCAGCACACTGGTAATTTTTATTTTATATAAATTTATTAGTCACACACACACACACACACACACACACACACACACACACACACACACGAAGGTCAGAGAACAAGATGGGATTGGTCCTCAGGTGCCTTCCACCTTTCACATGAGACAGGGTCTCTCCCTGGCTTGAAATTTGTCCAGCTACGCTAGACTAGGCTAGGCTCTCTCCAAGCTCCCAGATCTACCTGTCTCTAGCTTTCATCTTTCCACTACTGGAATAACAAACACCACCCCTCCCTCCTACAAGGCAAGTGCTTTACTGACCAAGCCATCTTTCTTGAGGTCACCCTTTCTAGGAGGATACTATTTAGGTTGGAAGGGGTTTTGTTGTTGTTATTGTTTTGTTAATTCCTGGATGGTACAACAAACTATAATTTTTGAAATTCAGCTTTATGGTATACTTTTAATATCATGGGATTTAGGATCTTTTATACCCCGCCTCCGCTGTTTCCTTACTATGTAGGGACACACACAACGTCAAGTAACAATTTCTAAAGACACAGACCTGGGTCATGCTCTATGTGTGCCTGTAATGAACAGTGGACTCCCCAAAGACAAGGGAAGCAGAATGAACAAACCAACAAATAAAATATTCAGCCAGCCGCCGAGATAAATAAAAGCCAAGTTAGAGTGGACTGATGCTAACAGAGTGGCAAGCATGAGCATTCTAGCCTGTAAACAACTCCTCCCCACCCCCACCCCTTAAAAAAAAAGAAAGAAAGAAAAGAAAATAGTGGGTTAAGAACCTGGAAATAGGCAAGTTAGGTTGCCATGGAAACAGTCTCAGTGCAAATATTCTGAGTGGATGAGAGGTTATGTGTGTAAAAATGATGGCTCACACCCTCTGAGCATCTGCTGGACCATGCCTGCGAGTGCTTTATGTGTAAACTTGACCATGGCAAATGCTGAACGGGGCCTGCTGTTTCTGAGACAGAAGAGAGAATCCTGGCGTTCGTGAAGCTAGTACTGGGCAGAGGAACCAGAACTGGAATCCGGGAGCTCACACCCAACTTAGCACCCCCCTCCCATAGGCAGCCCTCCACCGCCAGATCTTACAGGCTAACGCTACTCTCTTATAGGCAGACAAACGTGTGGACCAGAGCTGAGAAGGGTTGAAACACTTGTGGTTTTGCTGAAGCCTAAGATTTTAGTACTCTTCACACTCGTAAACTGAATCGAATTATAAGCTCGAGATGCTAATCGATTCACACAGAAAGAAAGAGAGAACTCTAAAATGTTCAGAGCCAAGGGTGAGCTGCGTTCCCTGGGAGTGGAGGGTTGGGGGCACAAAATGCTATGCTTCAGTCAACAGAGACTCATCAGAGACATAGAAACCAACATTTCTATGTGACAGTCGTTTGCTTTATAGTACCATCTGTGCCTTAGGACGTACACACAGAGGACAAAATTCACCCTTGATGGTCACCCTATACGATGGCCCTTTATTGAATGAACTTTCTTTAAAGATGATTTTGGTTGAAAATTTTAAACAGTGTAAGACTTTCATAGTGCTATATTTTTCCTGTCTTGCTAAAGTTGAGCCTATGCTTTTAACTTTTAAGAGCCTCTGTTTTCTCAGAAGGTCCGAGAGAGGAAAGATAGTACCCTAGTGTTGGAAGGTTCGTTGGGGTGTGGACTGTGTGTGTATTGACAATCCTTGGCTGCCATTGCCAGTAGGGCAGGGACCCCTCAGCCCACTGAAATCCCAGCCTCTGCCCTGAGCAGGCTTATTCAATTATGGATGGTTTACAGAAGGCAGGGCACAGGGCTCTTTTCTACTCATAGCTACCTATGCGCAGGGATGGAGAACTCCAGCAGTTGTGGGTGGCCTTCTGTGCACCCGGAAATCACCTCTGTCCACAGGAGGTGTACAAAGACACCTTTGTCCAACTGCCAGTCAGCTGGAGAAAGCCATTACCCGCCTTCTATCCATGTGGAGTGGTGCCCCTCCCTGCCCTTCCTTGCCAAGTGAAGACCCCACTTGTGGCTCCTTTGGAGAACTAGAGCTTCTCTTTTTTTTGTGATTTGTGATCCCCACCTGGAGCTACTAGGAACTCCTGATTAACCAAGTCCTCCAGCAGCAAGTTCCACAGGAGATCACCTCATTTCCCATTGTCTCTACCACAGGTCTCCAGGGCAGACATACTGGAGGAGTGGATAAGTGTCTCATCACCGCCAAGCCTTTCCTGGTGGGTATTATGCTTCTATCGGAGTGTCTGTGCACTGCCATGGCGAATTTCAGTCTCTCCTCTCTGACTCAAGCCCTGAAGACCGTCCCCTGGCCATTCCTTTTCCTACTCTGACCCATTACATTTGTGAGAAATGGAAGTGGACAGCTCTCTTGAGTGAACCCTTTTCGGTTTGCTCTCTGTCTCTTTAAGAAAGTAACAGAGATATCAAGGCAAAAGGAGAAGTCTGGGTTCATCATTTGGCCCATTGTTCTGGGGCTGATGGCGAGGGAGTGCACCGCACAGGGAGCATACCAGTGGTGTAGGAGGCTGCTTGCCTCCCAGCATAAGGGCAGCAAAAGAGAACAAGGGTCCACATCCCAGTATAACCCTCATGGTCATGGTCTGGGGGACTTCCTCCCACTGGGTTCCAAGAGGTCCCACCAGCTCCCTGTAGTGTCACAAGGTTGTGACCAAGCCATCCGCACATACATCTTGAGAGACACTTATCCAAGCAGCAGTACACCCCTGGGCCTCCATCTTCTTCCTTTATGACGCAAGATGGAAATTGCCCCACCTCCTGTCAAAGCCACTCCTCTGGTTCTGCTGCTTACTCCTCCCCAAGCTACGGTCCTAGTCTGTAATCTCCATGTTGACGACTCTCCCATCTGGCTTCCTCTCACATGACACACATGCTGCGTGACCTCTGCTTTCCAGGACACTTGGTACTCCAGAGCACTTCCGACCAGCAGGGTCTTCTGCAGGAGGAGAATGCTCTGTCCACAGCTGTCCCTTAAGGAGGCCACTAGCCACCTGTGACTATAGTGTACAAAATGCAGCTAGCGGGACTGAGGAAATGGACTTTGAGTTTTAAATAATTACAATCAGATTAGGCATCTGTGGATCGTAGAACTCAAAAATGTGAGCTCTGGGAGAACTATTACTTTAAATACACTAGCATAAATTAAAGCTTCGCTGTCTCCTGGCTATGCAAACCCTGGGCAAGAAATTCGAACTCTTTAAATTGGCTGACTGTTGTCATCTAAAAGTTCCACTCTAATTGTACAGGGAATGAGGTGGTTCTGAACGAGAGGACTCAGAATTACACCTGCTCAGTGTAGGACCCTAGCTAGCTTCAGTGTTTACTGTGAGTGTGTGATGCTCACCCTTACAATCTACATCTTCACTTTACCTGATCCACACCTATTGTCTTCTCTAATTTCTAGTCAAGACGCTTGAATGGCCAGCAAAAATGGCTTAGTGAGTTTTGACTTGCATTTTCAATCTGAAATATATTAGACTAGAATAAGAAATATGTACCTCCCATGTGGTAGAGGTGGGTGTTCATTTGTTAATTTTTTGCTTCTATATGGGTGCACTGTATACCAGAGGGCAAAGTACAAATTTCTTACCATGGGTTACATTTTAAAAGTCCTGTTTTTCTCAAATTATCTGTTTAGGTCAAGTTGGGTCAATACTATTTTAGAGTTGAAATTTTCTGCCAGTCTTCACCTTGATTTTTTTTTTACCTCTATTACCTTTTTTATTGTAGCAATCTTTAATAAATTATTTCTTTTTTTCTCCATCTTTATTAAATTGGGTATTTCTTATTTACATTAAAATTGTTATTCCCTTTCCAGGTTTCCAGGCCAACATCCCCCTAACCGCTCCCCCTCCCCTTCTATATGAGTGTTCCCCTCCCCATCCTCCCTCCATTACCACCCTCCCTCCAACAATCCCGTTCACTGGGGGTTCAGTCTTGGCAGGACCAAGGGCTTCCCCTTCCACTGTTCCCTTACTATGCTATTCAGTGCTACCTAGGCAGTTGGAACCCAGGGTCAGTCCATGTATAGTCTTTGGGTAGTGGCTTAGTCCCTGGAAGCTCTGGTTGGTTGGCATTGTTGTTCACATGGGGTCTCCAGCCCCTTCAAGCTCTTCCAGTCCTTTCTCTGATTCCTTCAAAGGGGGTCCCGTTCTCAGTTCAGTGGTTTGCTCCTGGCATTTGCCTATGTATTTGCTATATTCTGGCTGTGTCTCTCAGGAGAGATCTACATCTAGTTCCTGTCAGCCTGCATTTCTTTGTTTCATCCATCTAATCTAGTTTGGTGACTGTATATGTATGGACCACATGTAGGGCAGGCTCTGAATGGGCGTTCCTTCAGTCTCTGTTCTAAACTTTGCCTCCCTATCCCCTCCCAAGGGTATTCTTGTTCCCCTTTAAAAGAAGGAGTGAAGCATCCACATTTTGGTCATCCTTCTTGAGTTTCATGTGTTCTGGATATCTAGGGTAATTTGAGCATTTGGGCTAATATCCACTTATCAATGAGTACATACCATGTGTGTTTTTTCTGTGATTGGGTTACCGCACTCAGGATGATATTTTCCAGTTCCATCCATTTGCCTATGAGTTTCATAAAGGCATTGTTTTTGATAGTTGAGTAATATTCCATTGTGTAGATGTACCACATTTTCTGTATCCATTCCTCTGTTGAAGGGCATCTGGGTTCTTTCCAGCTTCTGGCTATTATAAATAAGGCTGCGATGAACATAGTGGAACACGTGTCTTTTTTATATGTTGGGTCATCTTTTGGGTATATGCCCAAGAGAGGTATAGCTGGATCCTCAGGTTGTTCAATGTCCAATTTTCTGAGGAACCTCCAGACTGATTTCCAGAATGGTTGTACCAGTCTGCAATCCCACCAACAATGGAGGAGTGTTCCTCTTTTTCCACATCCTGACCAGCATCTGCTGTTGCCAGAGTTTTTGATCTTAGTCATTCTGACTGGTGTGAGGTGGAATCTCAGGGTTGTTTTGATTTGCATTTCCCTTATGATTAAAGATATTGAACATATCTTTAGGTGCTTCTCAGCCATTTGGCATTCCTCAGCTCTGAATTCTTTGTTTAACTCTGAACCCCATTTTTTTGGAGCTGAGGACTGAACCCAGGGCCTTGTGCTTAGCTAGGCAAGCCCTCTACCATTGAGCTAAATCCCCAACCCCTCTGAACCCCATTTTTAATAGGGTTATTTGTCTCCCTACAGTCTAACTTCTTGAGTTCTTTGTATATTTTGGATATAAGGCCTCTATCTGTTGTAGGATTGGTAAAGATCTTTTCCCAATCTGTTGGTTGCCGTTTTGTCCTAACCACAGTGTCCTTTGCCTTACAGAAGCTTTGCAGTTTTATGAGATCCCATTTGTCGATTCTTGATCTTAGAGCATAAGCCATTGATGCTTTGTTCAGGAAATTTTCTCCAGTGCCCATGTGTTCGAGATGCTTCCCCACTTTTTCTTCTATTAGTTTGAGTGTGTCTGGTTTGATGTGGAGGTCCTTGATCCACTTGGACTTAAGCTTTGTACAGGGTGATAAGAATGGATTGATCTGCATTCTTCTACATGTTGCCCTCCAGTTGAACCAGCACCATTTGCTGAAAATGCTATCCTTTTTTCCACTGGATGGTTTTGGCTCCTTGGCTCCTTTGTCAAAAATCAAGTGACCAAAGGTGTGTGGGTTCATTTCTGGGTCTTCAATTCTATTCCACTGGTCTATCTGCCTGTCTCTGTAGCAATACCATATAGTTTTTATCACTATTTCTCTGTAATACTGCTTGAGTTCAGGGATAGTGATTCCCCGGAAGTCCTTTTATTGTTGAGGATAGTTATAGCTATCCTGGGTTTTTTGTTATTCCGGATGAATTTGTAAATTTTTCTGTCTAACTCTCAGAAGAATTGGATTGGAATTTTGATGGGGATTGCATTGAATCTGTAGATTGCTTTTGGTAAAATGGCCATTTTTAACTATATTAATCCTGGCAATCCATGAGCATGGGAGATCTTTCCATCTTCTGAGATCATCAATTTCTTTCTTCAGAGGTTTGAAGTTCTTATCATACAGATCTTTCATTTGCTTGGTTAAAGTCACACCGAGGTATTTTATATTACTTGGGGCTATTATGAAGGGTGTCGTTTCCCTAATTTCTTTCTCGGCTTGTTTCTCTTTTGTGTAGAGGAAGGCTACTGATTTGAGTTAAATTTATACCCAGCCACTTTGCTGAAGGTGTTTATCAGGTTTACTAGTACTCTGGTGGAACTTTTGGGATCACTTAAATATACTATATCATCTGCAAACAGTGATATTTGACGTCTTCCTTTCCAATCTATATCCCTTTGATCTCCTTTTGTTGTCTGATTGCTCTAGCTAGGACTTTGAGAACTATATTGAATAAGTAGGGAGAGAGTAGGCAGCCTTGTCTAGTCCCTGATTTTAGTGGGATTGCTTCACATTTCTCTCCATTTAGTTTAGTATTAGCTACTGGTTTGCTGTATATGGCTTTTACTATGTTTAGGTATGGGCCTTGAATTCCTGTTCTTTCCAGGACTTTTATCATGAAGGGGTGTAGAATTTTGTTAAATGCTTTCTCAGCATCTAATGAAATGATCATGTGGTTTTTATCTTTCCGCTTATTTATATAGTGGATTACATTGATGGTTTTCCATATATTAAACCATCCCTGCCTCCCTGGGATGAAGCCTACTTGATCATGATGGATGATTGTTTTGATGTGCTCTTGGATTTGGTTTGCAAAAATTTTATTGAGTATTTTTGGGTCGGTATTCATAAGGGAAATTGGTCTGAAGTTCGCTTTCTTTGTTGGGTTTTTGTGTGGTTTAGGTGTAAGAGTAATTGTGGCTTCCTAGAAGGAATTTGGTAGTGCTACATCTGTTTCGATTTTGAGGAATAGTTTGGATAGTATTGGTATGAGGTCTTCTATGAAGGTCTGATAGAATTCTGCACTAAACCCGTCTGGACCTGGGCTCTTTTTGGTTGGGAGACTTTTAATGACTGCTTCTATTTCTTTAGGAGTTATAGGGCTTTTTAAATGGTTTATCTATTCCTGATTTAACTTTGGTACCTGGTATCTGTCTAGGAAATTGTCCATTTCCTCCAGATTTTCAAGTTTTGTTGAATTTAGGCTTTTGTAGTAGGATCTGATGATTTTTTTAATTTCCTCTGATTACGTTGTTATGTCTCCCTTTTCATTTCTGATTTTGTTAATTTGGACACACTCTCTGTGTCCTCTGGTTAGTCTGGCTAAGGATCTATCTATCTTGTTGATTCAGAGAACCAGCTTTTGGTTCTGTTTATTCTTTGTATAGTCCTTTTTGTTTCTATTTGGTTAATTTCAGCTCTGAGTTTATTTCCTGCCTTCTACTCCTCCTGGGTGTATTTACTTCTTTTTGTTTTAGAGCCTTTAGGTGTGCTGTCAAGCTGCTGGTATATGCTCTCTCATGGCTTTTTATTCATGTCTTTTGAATAAAGTTCAAATCCCCCTTGGTGGCTGCACTGGCTGGTTTTGTGTGTTGACTTGACACAAGCTGGAGTTATCACAGAGAAAGCAGCCTCCCTTGAGGAAATGCTTCCATGAGACCCAGCTGTAAGACATGTTCTCAATTAGTGATCAAGGTGGGAGGACCCAGCCCAATGTGGGTGGTGCAGTTCCTGGGCTGATAGTCCTGGGTTCTATAAGAAATCAGACTGAGCAAGGTGGGGGATGCAAGCCAGTAAATAACATCCCTCCGTGGCCTCTGCTTCAGCTCCTGCTTCCTGACTTGCTTGACTTCCAGTCCTAACTTCCTTTGGTGATGAACAGCAATGTGGGAGTGTAAGCTGAATAAACCCTTTCCTCTTCAACTTGCTTCTTGGTCATGACGTTTTTGTGCAGGAATAGAAACCCTGACTAAGACAGTGGCCCAAGCACCCACCTATGGCCCTATGCACACACATTCTGTCCAGGTACAATGAACTCTCCGTAATTCCCCAAGTATACCTTGACATGTTCTATGTCTTATACTGTTGTGATCCTCATAGAATTAAATTTCTCCCTTGAGAGTGAAACTTCACAATATAAAGTTCACGGCAAAATTCCGTTCCAGTACGGCATACAACGGTTATGAAGATTCACTTCCATGCCCTTCCATTCTGGTCCCACGTGAAGAGGGAGAAGACAGAGCTAGGGAGCACAGATTAGCTCTCTTGGGCTTCTAGCTGCTTTGTTACCTTTTCAGAATGGAAATAAAAACGGTCGGCTTCCTTAAGACCTGACTGTGCCTCTGTGAAGACGTCCATTCATCCAGTGAGGTCATATAAGCATTTATCAGCACCGTCCAAAGCCGGGTGGTGAATACAAAGACCAAGAGGTCATCCTTGCTCTTTGTCATCTTGTATATGCCTTCTGATACATTGTAGCATCGTCAAAAGAAAGCAAGCTCCCAGGAAATTTCTCCACCAGGAGAAATCACTTCTGGGTTGCAGGGATGGAGACTGGGGATAAACTACATTGCCCACCTCCTGCCACTTAAGTGCAAACTCTAGATGAATAGGGACTTTTTCGTTTGATCAATTCTGTACTTTTCACACTTAGAACAGGACCTGGGATATAGGTTATACCACTTGATGCCTGTTTATTCATCGAAATGTGCTGGGGGTGGGGTGCGGCGAACAAAAATTTCCATATATTAAAAAAAAAAAGTGGTCAGGGTTTTTCACTGTGAGATTCTGGAAGGCTGGGTTGATGCCTCTGTGTTTCTGTGGGCTTGGTTGGGGCTGAGCATCCCCTGGATGGATTTATGTGTGGCTGAGCATCTTCTAGGCACTCCTAAATGCCAAGTAAGTGTTAAGAAGTTCCAAGTGGAGGGTTTGGTCCATTTTACACTCTCCCTAGACATCTTAAAGAAAATGCTCTTGCCATATTGGCAATGGCTTTAGAGGGAAGAATCTAAGAAACCAAGAGAGAAAAATCAGGGTGATTAAAAAACCAAACCAAACCACAAGCTCACACAAAAGGACAAGGTCAGGAAAACAACATTTTAATGTAATTAGCCACCCCTGGGAGCGAATCTGAAAGCATTGACTCACCTTTACCTGTAGCCAATTGAGATGGAAAATTTGACCAGAGGTGGTGACCACGTTAAAATGGCTCATTAGCGGCACCTGTTTGATTTTCTCCAAGGACAAAACGTTGCTGTAGAGAAGCCAAAGTTTAATGTTATTAAAAATATTTACCCAATTCCAAATTCAATAAAAAGATGAAGGTCCAGGCATTATTTCTGTGGCTGGTCTCCTTCCCCCCCACCCACGGTGGTGATTAAATTTAACTGACTGAAATGATATTCTAAAGCATGAGATATTTATGCCAGGCCCTGAAGCGGCAGCCATCTTTGCACACTGAAATTACCCAAGGCCTGTTTTAGTGAGATGCCTGTCCATTAAACACGGTGCTGTGTACAGAATTGGTTGCTAAGAAAAGAATCAAAGGCAAGAGAACATCATAGCCCTCAAGGGGCTTTCCATGTAAGTGTGTATGTGTGTACATGTGAATGGGGATGCCCTGTGAGTGCAGATTTATTTAAGTCTGCTAGTTGTCCTTTTCTGTGTGCAGAACAATTGCCCGACACTACATTTCCCAGTTTCCTTTGCATATCAGCAAGACCATGTGACTAAATGGCCACTGTAACATCATCCTGGCTAATAGAATGTGGGCAGAATGGATGTGGGCTTTCAGGCCTGGCCCTCATACACCTTGCTCTCCTTTCTCATGGGCTGATGTTAAAAAGTGTGTGTGTGTGTGTGTGTGTGTGTGTGTGTGTGTAATGAATATATATGTGAAGGAATATATGTGTAAATTAATTATGTACTGTTAATATGTCACCCAGGTTTGAGCCTCTGGTGAAAAGCTACTAGTCATCATTTTCTTCCTCTTCCCCTTCCTCCCCTTCCTCCCCTTCCTCCCCCTCCTCCCCTTCCTCTTCCTCTTCCTCTTCTTCTTCTTCTTGTTCTTCCTCTTCTTCTTCTTCTTGTACTTTATTGAGGCTCCATTCCCCAACCATGTTACGTTCTGTGCTATCATATGAAGTCACTGTAGACCTTCCCCGATCACCCTAATATGAGACACCAATCAAGGGTGATCCCTGTGCTTTAAGCCATTCTAAACAATTCATATTAACCAATCCACAGAAGGCCTGTAATGTGGGACTTCAGCCATGTAGCCTTACAGCTCCACCTTTGGTTACTCTATCTGGTCCTACCTGGAAGGAGCAATTAAGTAACAAAGAATTTTGCCTCTCAGCTACAAAGTGATACTGTGGCATATTTCACCAGCATTTCATTTCATTTCTCTCTCTCTCTCTCTCTCTCTCTCTCTCTCTCTCTCTCTCTCTCTCTCTTTCTTTTTTCCTTCCTTCCTTCCTTCCTTCCTTCCTTCCTTCCTTTCTTTCCTTTTATTAATCATTTCATTCCTTTACACCTGGAATGATATCCCACTTCCCGGTTACCCCTCCACCAACCGCCCATCCCACATCTGCCCTCCTCCCTCCCTTTTGCCTATATGAGGGTGCTCCCCCACCCACCCACAGTCTCCTGCCCCACCACTTCAGCATTCCCCTATGCTGGAGGATCAAACCTCCCGGGGACCAAGGGCCTCCCTTCCCATGGTCAGGCAAGGCCATCCTCTGCTACATATATATCTGGAGCCATGGATCCCTCCAGGTACACTCCTTGGTTGGTGGTCTAGACGATGGGAGAACTGGGTGGTCAGGCCAGCCTGTGTTGTTCTTCCTATGGGGTTGCAGTCCCCCTCTGCTCCTCCAGTCCTTCTGCCAGCTCCCCTCCCAGGTTCTCTGAGCTCAGCCTGATGGCTGGCTTCAAGCACCCACATCTGCATTGGTCAGTTGCTGGCCGGACCTCCCAAGAAGCTGCCACACCAAGTTCCTGTCAGCAAGCGCCCCTTGACCACAGCAACGGTGCTGGGTTTGGATATTTCACCATCGTCGAGTCTTACAAAATGAGTCAGAAAACAAAAGGCACGGCTAAGCCATAAACGGCTTGCATTCTTAGAGGTAGACGGTGGACATTTGTTTTCCCTGCATCTGCGCCAGACATTTGATATGTCCACACATGTATCTATGGTCTGCAGCAGCACATCAGGGACTTCTTCAATTAGCCTTCTGCAAATTACCAGTGACCTTGAGCACCTTTCCATGGGTCTGTGAGCCAATCAGGGAGTGAGCCAATCGGGAAGTGGGGAGCAGGGAGCTCTCTGAGGTGTGTCTACTCCTTCCTTGTCTTGTGTCTTCATCTTCAGACCAAAGCTAAGCTTGCCTGCATGCTTTTCCCTGCTCCTCTTGGCAGGGCTCTAGGTGTGTCTCGAACATTGTGTCCATTGTGTCGTTTGCCATTTCCCTGCTTGCGTTGAAAACTCTATCTTTGGTCTCTTCCTAACCTGTCCTCCCTCCAGTGGCTGTTAGGCTATTCCATCTGCCCAGGAAACTTGTTGAACCCTTTGATTTTCCTCAAATTCACACAGACACACAGATGTCTGTACTCACATAATAGATTGAGGTCACCTCCAGGATCCTGTTCCAGGGCACCCCCTCATGTGTCCTTTCCAATCTTAGCTTTCACCAATTTAATTGTTGATTCATTTCTTTATTTTTTATTAGATATATTTCTTTTTTCTTTTCTTTTTTTCGGAGCTGAGGACTGAACCCAGGGCCTTGCACTTGCGAGGCAAGTGCTCTACCACTGAGCTAAATCCCCAACCCCTAGATATATTTCTTTACTTACATTTCAAATGTTATTCCCTTTTCTGGTTTCCTGTCCATAAGCCCTCCTCCTTTCCCCCTCCCCCATACGGGTACTCCCTCCCTCCATCTCCCTTACTGCCCCCCATATTCCCCTGCACTGGGGGTCCAACCTTGGCAGGACCAAGGGCTTCCCCTTCCACTGGTGCCCCAATAAGGCTGTTCTCTGCTACATATGCAGTTGGAGCCCAGGGTCAGTCCAGGTATAGTCTTTCGATAGTGGCTTAGTCCCTGGAAGCTCTGGTTGGTTGGCATTGTTGTTCTTATGGGGTTGCAAGCTCCTTCAACTCTGAATCCACCCTCTAATTCCA
The DNA here is from genome assembly GCF_021556685.1 of Rattus norvegicus. Taxonomy (NCBI): domain Eukaryota; kingdom Metazoa; phylum Chordata; class Mammalia; order Rodentia; family Muridae; genus Rattus; species Rattus norvegicus. The sequence continues at coordinate 97,044,402 of NC_141546.1, forward strand.
CCCAGGGGGTCCCGTTCCTGTTGATTCATTTTTAACCTTCCTGTAGACTATAAAATTGTTGGACACTGCATGTTTTTATGGTCTCTGCACCTGGCATGATAACTGAAACACGTCCTGGGTCAACCCAGTAAGTGTACTTTGTATGGATAGAGGAGGTAGGGGTGGTGTGTGCCTGAATGAGCTATTTTAATCCATTTCTGCAGCCCCGGAAACTTGCCTGCTTACAGATTGGGTGGATAGACAAGCCTTGGAAGCTTCTAGATCTTCACAAAACAAGGCATTCAGTGCAATCCTGGGCTTATACTTTGTGTGTTCCAGGATCAGTAACTTGACTGTGCATTTTCCTGACACTCATGATTCAAGAAACTAGCGGAGAAGAAAAAAGAGCACTACCTGGCTTCAGTCTTTACAGTGTTTTCCTCAGAGTCCATAGTTAGAAATTTAACCCCCAAGTGGCACAATGTGCAAAGCAGAATCGGCTAGGAGTTGTCTGGGGTCCATCTCCATGAGCGTGAACTGATGCTGCTCTGGGAGTGGGTCAGTTCTGATAACAGGATGCAGGTCAGTCTCTGCACTCCTCCCTCCACCCATTTTGTGTATTTCTTTCTGGCCACATGATATCTTCTGCCACACTACAATGTAGCAAGAAGACCCTTGATGGAAGCAGTTCTTGATTTTGAACTACCAAGTCTCCAGGACATGAGCCAAGAAATTTTCCATTATTTATAAACTACCAGGCTGTGGCATTTAGATATAGCAGCAGAAATCAGAGGATGAGCTTCCCTACCATTTCATGACTACTTCTGTCTCTGCCTAATACCTCAGGAAGTCTTTACAATGAGTCAGGAAACTTCTGTCTTTTTCTGTAGCTGGTAGTGAACTCCTGTATGGGTGAGGAAGGCAGAGGAAGTAAGTTCCCCTCATTTGGTAGGAAGAAAGTCCTGCTGTCTCCTGCATACCATCTCTCCTTTCTGGAGAAAGTGTATATCCAATTATATCCAAGATGACTTGTTTTTTTGAGATTCCAGTGCCTCAGAATAAGACTATTTTTGGAGACAAGGCCTTTAAAGAGGCAATTAGTCTAAACGAGGCCATTAGAATTGTCTCAGGCACCAGAGGAATGCCCACATGAACACACAGGAGGAGACTGTCAGCTGTACTCATGCCAGCATTTTCACTTGGATACCCGGCCCCTGGAACTGGGACAGATTGAATTCCTGTTGTATAAGCCACCGAATGCTGGGTATTTTATGGAAGCCATGGAAAAAAATAAAGCATAATACAGGAAACCGACACAGTGCAGTGCTGAGCCACCCTCCCAAAGCGTCACCGCGTGAGTTGGAATGACTCACTGAGGAGCAAGCCCAGGGTGACCAAGGACCCCCTTTCTCCAACAAACTCTGGATCTGGGTGGGCAATAGGGCATCAGCTAGCTCTGGTTTGACCACAAGCTAGCAAGGAGCCCAGAAACTGTCACATAAAGGGAAGTAGCTACATAAAACCCTCAGAAGGCAAAGGAACCTGATGCTACCTCCAATTGGGCTGAAACGCCATCTTCCATTTAGTAAAATTTACATTTGTGAGATTTTTGCCCGCATTCATGCCTAGTGCTTGTGGAGATCAGAAGAGGGCAAGGGCATCAGATCCGCTGGGAATGGAGTCACAGATGGCTGTGCACCACCTTGTTGGGGGCTGGGAATTGAACCTGCATCATCTGAAGAACTTCGAATGCTCTTAACCACTGAGTGAGTCATTCTCTCCAGCCCTTGAAAATATGTCTTAAAGGAGAATCTGACTTAGTTGTGTGGGCCCAGAAAGGAGAGGCAACGTTTCAGGAAGGGTAGATCTTGGTTCTGTTATAGCTTTGTCAACTTAACATAAAGCGGACATACCTGAGAAAAGGGAATCTCAACTGAAAAATTGTTTCCATTCGGCCATGTCTGTGGGAACTTTTTCTTGAATGCTGATTAAAGAAAGAAGGGCCCAGACCACTGAGTGTGTGTGTGCATGTGCACCCGTGCATGCCTGCATGTGTGCCTGCGTGCATGTGTGTGTATATGTATGTATGTGTGTATGTGTGTGTGCATGTGCATGCATATGTGTGCATGTGCATACATGTGCAGGCATGTGTGCATGTGTGTGTGCATGTGTGTATGTATGTGTGCACATGTGTGCATGCATGTGTGTGTGTGATTCCTAGGCAGACAGGCCTGAGCTGTAATACAAAAGTCTGCCGAACAACCCATGGGAAGTAAAGCTGGTAAGCAAGCATCGTTCTCCATGGCCCTCGCTGCAGTTCCTGCCTTGGCTTTCCTTAATGGTGGACTGTAACTTGTAAGCCAAGTTAAAATCTTTCCCTCCCCAGGTTTTTGTTTTTTGTTTTTTTGTTTTTTTTTTGTATTTTTTTTGTCAGTGTTTTATCACAATAATAGCAAAAACCAAAGTAGAACAGTCCCACACAAGGAAGGCTTTTCTGAATGCTACTGGCAACTACTACAGGTTTCCTGAGGTACTAGATGAGGCTACATGACCTTGTTCACAAATAATTTAATTTTTGTGGTACTGGGGGGAAGCCCTAAGCCTCACACAAGAGCTAGGCAAGCGGTCTACTACTGAGATGCAGCCCCAGTTGGACACCACTGTGTCAGAAAGAAGATTTAAACATAGATCCCATGTTTGGGCCAGGCGGACTTGGATGTTCCTGTTGGCCTTGGCATAAACCGACTGTTGCGGCTAAGGGGCAGATTTCAAATATATTTGTCACATGGTCAACAGTTTTATGCCCTGTGGATCTGACAGCTATTTTAAAATGGTAGATATTTTTACCGAGAATGAACTAGAATAAATATTCAATTTGCAGCGAACAATCTTAGGACCTTGGAAACACAGAAAAATGCCCAAGTAATGCTTTGGGGCCTCAAAGTACTCGCTCTAGCAGGAATGCATTTGCGATAGCCAAAAATGTTAAACTTACTCTGTGCAAAACTGACATCTCAATTTTACAAATCGGGGAAAAAAAAAAACCCAACAACATTGGACTAGATTTATCTACTAAAAGCTAATTTCTCCTGCAAGAATTTGTTAAAATTACTCGCAGTAAGAGCCAACACGGTAAAAGCTGTAATTTCCCAACTACCTTCAGTATATGAGATTTTGAGAGAGTCGATAGAAGGACGAGATGATTTGGTGGCTGTATCAGAAACACGGTTTTTCATAGCCACAAATTGCTACAGAATAATGGAGTGCCAGTGGTTCAAAAAAAAAATACTGCCTGCTGGCACTACCTCATTAAGGCACACCCCTTAATCACCGTGGACCCTCGGAGCCCAGCCCAGACCGCAGAGGGAGGCCCAGCTTGCTGGGGAACAACAAATGTTGGGAGAACAGAGCTAGCAGCTGGCTGAACTTAAGACACCAGGAAGGGTCCGCTGACAGGGGAACTTTCTTTCCTGGGGACCCCTGATCCTTTCGGGTTCTTACCCACAAGAAATAAGCCTCCCCTTCCCGTTATACCCAGCTTTCCGCATTGGCACCCATCATCTCACCACCCGGTCACTTGCCTCCCTGGGGGAGAGCCTCTCTAGAGAAAGCTCCTAAAGGCATCTCCAAGGCATGCCAAGAGGGGAAATGCCGACGGTGCAAGGGACAAGAGATACAGAGAGACCTAGCCTCCTCCAGCTGTCCACTGGGCTCTAGGGGAAGCTCAGACGCTGTGGAGATGCTGAGGTCAACAAGAACTTGAGGTTTTAGCAGCAAGGGTCGTGCTTACTCTGACCCATTCAAGTTAACCCTGTCATAGGAGATGATCCTGGGTGGGATCACCCTGTCCACCTCCACCTTCGAGATCGCAGCCTCTGATGGCACGCACGGGGCAAGGGCTCCAGAGGCCACTGGTGAAGGACCGCGGTGCAGACCTGCGGTGTGTGCGCGTGCGTGTGCCTGGGTATGTGTGCGTGCATATGCGTACGCGCGTGTGTGAATGCGTGTGCGTGTGTGCCGCCGCCTGGCGACTCGAGCCCGACAGGTGCAGGCGCGCCGGCTTCCCATTGGCCGCGGCGTCGTCCTCCGCCCACGCCATCCCCTTACCCTCACTACCGGCGCTGGCTGGGACTCTCCGAGGCGCGTGCAGGCCCGCGCGCCCCTGCCCTTGCCGCGCGCGCCTGGGCCTCGTCCCTTCCTCCCCTTCTCCGCGCCGCCGCGCGCTCCCGAGCTCAGGTAGCGGGCGCGCGGGCGCCTCGCCGGGGGCGCGCAGCCCGGCAGCCGTGGCCCTCGTCACCCCCGCCCCCGGCCGCTCGGGGGAGCCCGGGGAGGGAGCGCGCGGCGGGACGGGCGGGGGCGATGTAGCCCGGCAGCCGCCGAGGCTTCCGTCTCGCTCGCTCGCTCCTCTGTCTTGCTCGCTCGTTCGCTCGCTCGCTCGCGCAGCGGCGGCAGCAGAGGTCGCGCACAGATGCGGGTTAGACTGGCGGGGGGAGGAGGCGGAGGAGGGAAGGAAGCTGCATGCATGAGACCCACAGGTAAGAGCCGGAGCCCGGAAGGGGCTTGCCTGCCCCGGGGAGGCGTGCGCAGGCCGGGCTGGGCGAGTTGGCTCCTGGCTCAGCTCCCCTAAGGGAGGAATTTTTAAAATAAAAATAACAGCTCAGGTTTCATAAGGGACTGGGGCAATAGGACCCTCCCAATCCTTGGAAAAGCAGAGAAGTATCCAGGGGCAGCAGGGTGCACATTGTGAGATTCCTCAGAGTGAAATGTACAGGCCCGGGGAAAAGTGTTTTCTCAGCCGCCTGATGCTAGAAGGCTTTAGACTTTCCTGTCATGGTCAGAACCGCTGAATCCCGGGGACCAGCACAGAGCCAGTGTGCACTAACCCCTGTCCTCTCTCCCCTCCTCCATCCCTCCCGCACGCGCAGTATCCCATAGTGGCTGCTACTCTCTGGACCCTGCATGGGGGTGGCAGGGAGAATCTCGCAGTGGGAAAGGGGGCGGGGGCTGCGCAGGGGCGAACCGGGATGGGATGGAGCCTGCAAAGCCCAGGCACCGGGTCCCCAGGGTGGAGGAGGGAAAGCTTGGCCCCAGAGCCTGGGTAACCCGGGGTATTGTGGTGTTCCGCTCCTGGTTGCAGACTCTTGCAAGCTGGATGCCCTCTGTGGATGAAAGATGTATCATGGAATGAACCCGAGCAATGGAGATGGATTTCTAGAGCAGCAGCTGCAGCAACAGCAGCCTCAGTCCCCCCAGAGACTCTTGGCCGTGATCCTGTGGTTTCAACTGGCGCTGTGCTTTGGCCCTGCGCAGCTCACCGGTGGTGAGTGGACCCCGCTGTGTTGGGGGAGCATTGGACAGCTCAGCGGGGAGAGGAGCCTGTGCTGACAGGACAGCACTGAACCTCCTGCATACATACAGACTTTAGGGGTGCCTGAGAAATAGAGTCCCTGTGTCCCAGCAAAACCCCTGGAGTTCACAGAAAATTGTGTGGAACCGGTGTAGGTTCGCACACCCACTGGCAGCCCGGTTGGGCTTTTCTGAAGGAAGGACAAAAAGCCTGGTGCATTTTCCCATTTTGGCCCAGAGGAAAAAAGAGGATTAGAGGAATGGGGGGTGGGGGGGGCAGTGTGTTTGTGGTTCTTCGACCCTTGATCTTTGCCCTCTGCAGACAGGTCAGGTTTGGGCGTCTGGATTTGAACATTAGAATAAACCGCCTTTAAGAATGTGAAGGGTCTGAAAACATGGTCAGACTAGTTGAAGGACGGGTTTATTTGAAAGTTAACTTTCTCTTTCTTGGAGGTGGTGTGCTGAGGCATGTTGGTGGCTGTTGGGGGTGGGGAAGGATGGTAGAGCTTTCCTTCAGGTTATGTTTCTGGAAGATTGCTTAGCGAGGTCTGATTTACAGGAGGGATTAAGTCAAGTACTCTCCTATGAAGTGGAAGTTCTGAAATCAAATTGATAGCCCCAGTCCCTGTAGGCGGCTAATCTATAACATACTTGATTCCAAGAGAGGGGGCTATCTCTTGGTTGTGGTCGAGGAAGACAGATGGAGTTCCTGTCTGAATTCCTCCCGCCTAAGTCTCTCCCTTTCTCCCTTGCACACTACCGTCCATCATTCTTGCCTGTTCCAGATCCTCCTTCAGACATTGCTGATGTGGGCACGTGAAGGACGCCTTTGCGTTCCCGTAGCGGATGCCTAAGTAAATTGTCATTCGATAATATATATATATATATTGCTTGGTGTAAATGAACCACGTCCATGTTGGAAAATCTTGCTGTTTCAGAGACGTTGAAGGTGAAGACCAGGGGCAAATAAGTGAGCTTGAATTTAGCAAAGCTAAGGGAGGAGTGTGATAACATGGGTCTTAGCACAGAGCAGTCAGTGATTCAGGCCTTCCACACGGCAGCCTGACGACGCCTAGGGTGTGAAAGTGTTTATAGCAGTGTGCAAGGAGTCAGAATTACAGAGGAAACTTACTTTCGCCTTGGGTGGAAAGGGTGGGTGGTTGTGTTTACTTTTTTTTTTTTTTTTTTTTTTTTTTTTTACCCAAGGAGTAACTTTGTGTGCTGTTACTACGGTTTTTACTAGAAGCCTCTCCGAGGCAGATATCCTCCTCTTCACAGAGGACAAGGTCAACTGTGGGTCCAGGCCGTGTCTTTGTGGCCTGCCAGAACTCTCCCCTCTCTGGATACTAACTCATGAGCCGTTGGGAGTCAGTATGCAGGCCACCACTGAACTGGCCTGGGTCTTTATCTCATAGCCCGCCTTTCAGTTCTAGCAGCCAGCCCTTCTCACCACATCCACATGCTTTTCCATCTCTGGCACAGGTCTTCCATGTAGATGACAGACGAGCTAATTGTAGTCCATCTACCTGAGTCTCCGCCATTATTATAGAGACTGTGGGGTCTGAGCATATGCTGGATTTAAGGGCTACGCTCTCGATTTCATCCATTACTGCTTTCCCGGCTTTCTCGGCGTAGTTTCCCAAAACCCTCTGGACTCACCAGTCACCTTTGCAGTCCGCACAGTTTGTACAGCGGTGTCTCTATCCCTTCCCAGAGCCTTGAAAGCAGAGGGAGTAAGGGTTCCCTGCAGCCCTTCACTGTCAGAACCCTTTCCTTTGATGGGTCATCTGCTGCAGAATGGCTGGCCACCAGCCTGATGCCAGCTTCAGTTCTTTTTTAGCTGACGCTGATGCCCAGAGGAGTACTTAGTCCAGGATTTCTGCATGAACCCACAGTTTGGGCAGGAAAGAATGGCGGGGGACATCCCAAGACAGGTTTAGTTTCTTAGAAAAGGAATCTATGGACTCTCCAGGTTGACAGTAAAGGCAGATTTACCTTTACACCAGACCTTTGCTCTTGAAAGTTCCATATGTGTGCAAAAAATCTGGGACCTTGCTAAAAGGTAGACCCCAGTTCCATTAGCTTTGGGAGGTCCCTGAGTGTCTGCATTTCTGTGTCCTTTATTAACTTTATTTATGTGCATATGTGAGCATGTGCCACGTTTGTGCCAGTTCCCTAGGAGACCAGAAGAGAGCATTGGGTTCCCTGAAGCTTGAGGTTCATACAGGCAGCGATGAGCTGCACCGTATGGGTGCTGGGATCCGAACTCTGGTCCTCTAGAAGACTGTCAGGTGCTCTTAACTTTGGAACCATCTCTTCGGCACCAAGGGTCTGTATTCAATAAGCTCATAGGTAAAGCCTTTGCCACTGGTACAAAGACCACAGTTTGATTAGTGATGCTTTAGACCAATGTATTCCTTAGAATCAGTTGCTTCTACCTCCAGACTTCCTGACCTCCTTCTCAATTACCAGATGCAAATGGCCTGCTAAGGAGCAGAAGTCTCACCCTGGTGTCTAATCTGTAGGTGAAACGCGGCTGAAATCAGCCCTCGGAGAGAGAGCGCTTTCCTTTTTTAACCCGCAAAAGGTGCATATTTAATAGTCCCTGTTCTGAAATGTGGATTTTCATTTTTGATTGCTTTCAGAGGAAAAAAGCACACCACAATAGTGAGGTATAATAGTCAGAGCTAGGAGAGGGGGAGAAATCATGTGCCCAATATAAGTATTACAGAAAAAAGCCTGAACTAGAAAGGGAGAAATTGAGAAAAATGACCAGACAAAAGGCGGGGAGAGAAAAGAACTCCATCAAAACCGAAATGCTTTGTCCTGGGAAGCCAGAGATCCAATTCAACTCGTTGAGCCTTGGAGAGCTTTTATAAGCCGGGCTTAGCTTGTGGTGACTCTGGGTGGCTCTCCCTGGGCTGTCTTTTGTCAGCTTGGAAGAAGGGTCCTCATTTGGAGCCTCTGAGAAGGATTATCCTGAGTGGACTCCTACCAGGCTTATGGGGGGATACAGGGCCCTGCTGTGCCCAAAATTCTCATGGACCATGTCTCCCTTCAGTTGCTTTTCTTCTTTTGCCTTGGTCTACTCTCATAGAAGCCTCCTGGATTTTGAGGGATGATTAGAGCGGTCCACCCAGATGTATAGGAAGAGGATCTAGACTTTGCCCTAGAAGTTACTTCTCAGAGATGAACTTTTTCTCTTGTTGGAAACTTGGGGTGGGCACTGATACTTGATGCCTTTGAGGTTTGGTTGGGGGAAGGGGGTCTTGGCTTCCTTATCTATAAAATAAGGAGGATTTTTATAAATCTTAGGGAGTTGGTATCAGGGATGGAAATGCCACAGCCATTTGGTAATTACATGAGGTCATAGACAGTTAGTAGCTAAGACAGGGCTCAGCTTTGGGTATCTTTGCTGTTTTCATTCAGTAAACACTGATTCCTTGTACCCCACCTCACACCAAGGCCTGTGACTTACATTGCTCTTTTAAACTAATGGAACCTTATTCTCCCAACGAACAGTTTTAAGGTACAGCCTAAGTGTCATCCTCCCAAGTTTCTCTGATCAGTAAACTCTCCCCTCCCCCGGGTTCCCATGACTCTAAGAAACAGCCCTTTATCACACATCATAAGCCCACCGAGGGCTTTTTATGCTTTAGGCACCAGTGCAGCCTCTGAGCCAAATGGGCAGTTAATTATTGGCTGAAAACAAGAAGAAGATAATCCCAATTCCTGCCTCACCACCTAGAAAACAGTCACCGTGGGTGGGGAAGGTATGAAAGGTGAGGCCACATCCAACTGGAGATGATCTAGGGAGGTTGGAGGAGAAATCAGGAGGGGCTTTAGAGACAGGGTGACACTTGGGGGGGGTGTCAGAGATATCATGTACAGAGGTGTGGAGATGGTCACATGCTGGAACTCGGCATGTAGAGGATAGTCTGAGTGCAGAATATATAACCACAGGAGCCCAATAGGCACGCAGGCAGCTTACAGTCTTCTCTCAAGGGTCTGGGGAGCGTCCTGAGTGTCTCCATCAGGTGGTAGCGCCCAGCAGAGAGTCCTGAGCAGGAGTAAGGGCAGGCAGGCTGCGCTTCCCACCTCTTGCTTCCGAGTCAGTGCACCTGAGTTACATACAGCTCGTTCTGAATTCAGCCCCATGAGCCGTCCTATGTCAGTGTGCCTGCAGATAGTAGTAAATGCTTCCCAAGCAAACAACTGGCTTGTAGATGTAAGTGAGTGTCTTGTTGGAGCTTTATTGAGAAAACCTTACAAGTGAGGCTCAGGAGAAGCTTTTCCTGCAAAGCTCTCTCTAAAATCCATGATTCGGGCTGAACCTGGTCAACAGAGTCCCAACTCCACAAACAGCAGGCCCTAGTTCCTCAACAAAGCCCGTGGCGACCTAAGCAGCTGGAAACCCAGTTTATTGGCAGGGTGAAATCTGAAAGTCTCGGGGGTGCAGAAGGATTCCCTGTAACAAGAGTGAATCTCACATGTCACAACGCAGAAGGGAAGAGGCAAGTTCCAGGAGATGCAGGGTTTCTTTTCTCGGGGAGGGTAATGGTGGTGTAGACAAGGGTCTTGACCCAGTAGGTATTGATGAGATGAAGAGCAGTAGCTTTGCTATTCTGCTCTTCGTGTCTGAAACACATTCCCCAGTGCTTTCAAAGACCTTTAAAGGAGAACTCAGGCTCCACATTCTGTACAGGGTGAAGAGAGTTCAAGTCCAGCTTCTGTCCTTACGTGGCCTCGTGGCATTGGGCAGGTTGCATAACTTCTCTTCGACTCCATTCTTCCCGTATCACGGACACTATTACAGCAGTTTGTTACGTGGATCACCATTAACAGTAGTCAGCCCTCTGTGGCCTGAAAATATTAAGTGGAAAAATCTAGAACAAGCAGTAACATGTGAGTGCCATTTTGAGTAGCACAAGGGGGATCGTTCACCAACCTGCCCAATTCCTCCTGCATGGAATAGAAATTATCCTTTTGTCCAGTATACAATACAGTAGGATATTGTAAGATAATATCCAGGAGATGTGTATCGTAGTGTATTGTTATAAAGGTTCTGTTTTATTGTTTGGTATTGCTAATTCCTTACTATTCCTAACATATAAATTTAACTATCATACACACACACACACACACACACACACACACACACACACACACACACACACCCCTATGCATAGGATAAAATAAAGTATGTGGCATTTGCTACTTTCTATGATTTTAAGCATCCAGTGGGAGTGTTAGAATATCTATTCACAATGATGGGGACTTTTAGGTATCGCTGGCTTCCAGGTTCTTAACTGCCTTCCCTGTCTCTCCTTTCCAGGGTTGCGCTCGATCACATCCCCTGGAAATGCATATATGAGGGGAATTCAGGTTTCCCTCCCAGGGACACAGACAAATAAACCTTCTCCAGAGTTTAAATGCAAATGACTTGCAGAAGAATTTCTTAACGTAGGTTTTTGGTTCAATTTAGAACTTAGTGTTATTTATTGATTCTGATGAGAAAAGGGACCCTCTCAGGTTGCTTCTCTTTATCCTTGCCTGGTTTCGGAAAGCTCGTTCTGTGTTTGATAATTGAAATAACCGCACAGGGTAATGGTACGTCTAAGTAGTTCACCCGGATCATAGGCTCTGACCTGAAGGGAAGAGAGGGACAAATGAATAGGCTTCTTAGCTTGTTTACAAACACAGTCACCTCTCACCAAGACACACAGCAACACCCATGGCGGGACACATAAGATGCATAGTCTTGTGTGTCTGCTGTAAAACTTAGCTACTTGTTGGTCCATTTTCACAGGAACTGGTCAGCTAACTGTAGGCGCTTGAGAAAAGATGGGATGAAATGTTAAAATGGCCAAGTTTTTGAGTGAGTGATAAACATGTCCAAACTGTCAGCGACACTGATGGCACATGCCTAGCGGGCGCTTTGTGTGCCAGCACCCATTCCCATACCTTAAGTGTGTTACCTCATTTAATGCCTCACCATACACACCATTATTTATCCTTATGTAATAGAAGAAGAACCTGAGGGATGGTGACATTAGGCTGCTTGTCATTTTCATTATGGCCTTCCTTTTAGTATGCCAGAACACGAGGACTCCGGTCTCCAAAAATCTACCCCAGCCATGTTTTATATGGGTAACTAAAAATGTCCCTTTAAGATGAAGTTACCAAGTTGTTTGAAAATTGGCCTTTCCTACCATGGCCTAAGGGAACCCTGGCATTGTGACCAGAAAGGGCCATAAACATACTGGTGAGTCCACAGGCAATGCCACAATCCGGGAGGAGGAAGAGGCTAGGGTGACTGAACCTTGGACTCTGAGTCCATGATGGAAGAGACCCAGAAGCCCTGGGGACGAAAGAGATGTTCCTTGACCCTCACCCGCTCTGGGCAAAAAGATGCCTGGTCCCTGGGACCCCTGCCAGTGCCATGCACGGTCACCATCTTCTTCTAAAGGTTGTGACAGACTTCTTTGCAGTTGCCATGCGCTTTGGACCAGTGTTAATGATCCCGTAGCTAACGTGGGCTTAGAGTGGTCAAAGCAAGGCTAACAGTTTTTGTACAGATCAGCACCTGTAATTTCCGAATGCACCAGGAGGTGGTTTTGACCGCCTCTCCATCGTTTACATCTTTATTTACAGACATCTTTAGTGAGGTTGAGCTCCGAGAGTCTACAGATGGTCACATAAAGCTAGATTAAGAGGCAAGGCACAGACACTCAGACCTGTGATCTGAACACTGAGGAGGAGAGAGACAGACAGAGGCAACTAGGGCGTTTGAGCCTTGGAGAGCATTTCTGCCCTGAAATGTTAAATCTGGAGGAAGAAGATGTGACGGTCACACTATCCAAGAGTCACTGTGCTTGCTCTCCTGTCCAGGAAGACATGGTAGATGAACTTGAGGCTGAGTTTTGGGGGGAATTTAGCCCAGTTTCCCTTTATCTTTACGAAAACCCACGTCTGAACTGCTCCAAGAGAAGTTACCTGCTCAAGAAGAAAAACAAATAGAAATAATTAAGTGAGTTGCTCACCAATTGGAATTGAAAGTGCATTTTGAAACGGCTTCTTAATTGGGAGTATTGTAATTGCTTTATTAATCTTAAACGAGGTAAATTGGGAACATCAGAGGAGTCAAATGAAAGCAAATTCTTGACATTATTTAGAAGGGGCATTAAACCCGGGAGCACAGCAGTGAACAAGCCTCCACATACTCTGCCGTGAAGGCGAGAGGCTCGTGCAGCCCCCACAGGCCAGGCACCTCTGTGACCCTGCCTGTGTGTATGAATGAGTCCCAAGTCTCCAAGGAATGGGCTTGGGTACTAAGAAGTAGTAAACTTGGTCAGTGGTCACCTTCGTCATTGTCCCCATAAATTGAGCTTCTCAAAGGAGGATTAGGAAGGGTGGGGTTCTTTGGGAAAGAAGACTGTGCTTCTCTTCTCAAGGCTGTCTCTTGCTTCCTTTTGAAATGGTTGACTTGTATGTCCTGGATCACCGCTATGGAAGAAGATCTGGACAAGCCTGGTCATTCACACACTAATGTACTACAGTCCTTTTATTTTATTTTTTATTTTCTTCCAACAGTAACAAAGTACAAAGTAACAAAGTAACAAAGTACCTCATTTCTTGGGTCTGGTTGCATCCGATAGGGGGTTAGATTGGTTGAGCCTTATGTAAAGGGAAGGTTCTCTGAAGAAAGGCGTGGGATGTGTTTGTCCAGTAGATTTAACGTTGCTGTCCCCACAGCATTGTTACGGATCTAGCTAGTTGTTGAATTCAAGTTGCCTGTGGAGAATGTAGAAGTTCCCTGAACTTTAATCTCCTACATGGGGGAGATTCTGGATTTCATCTTTGTTTTCTGTTTTGTTTTCCATGAGAGGAAAACAGGATCGCTGGTTTTATGGGAATGCCATAGGCCTACCATCTCGTGAAAGATTTTCAGTCACCTTTTTTGAGGGTTTCCGTTAACCCTTGGAATCTTAATAAAAGAATCCAACCCAAAGATCCATTTTAAGATAAGAGCTGGGGGCTGGGGAGATGACTCAGTTGGCGAAGTGTTTGCTGTACAGACACAAGGACCTGCATTTATTCAGCTCCCACCAGTCACATAAAAAGCCAGGCCTGGCTAGAGAGGACCCCTGTACCCCAGTGCTGTGGAGGCTGAGACCAGAGGACCTCTGTGGCTTGCTGGCCCGCTAGAGCAGCCGTCAGTGAGCTCTGAGTTCAGTAAGAGGCCTTGTCTCCAAAAGTAAGGTGCGTGTGGTGGGGCGGAGAGATGGCTCAGCAGTTAAGAGCATTTATGGTTCTTACAAAGGACCTGGGTTCAGTTCCTGTTTTGTAGCTCACAACTGTCTATAACGCTTGTTCCAGGGGATCTGATGTCTGATGTACCTGTCTGCAAACAAAACACTCATACATGTGAGATAAAAATAAATCTTTAAAAACGTAGTAGAGAGATGCAGAGGAAGTTACCCAACTAACACTAGTCCCTGTATGTATACTTACAGGTGTGTGCACACCCCATAAACGTACATATATGTATGTAACACACACACACACACACACACACACACACACACACACACACACACACGTACATAAGGTTTTGGGAGTAGTAGGAGGCTCTGTAGTATAGTATAACAGCGTGCTCAGTAGCTAATGGAGGCTTCCCATCAATTCAATTGTCTTGAATTACATTTAAATAGGCAAAAAAAAAAATCTTTAAGAAACTTCTAGTTTATCTGGTTAAGGTGAATTGCCCAGGGTCCACCCACCTCCCGGTTTGCTTTGGATTAGAAGCAGAGATCAGGTCCCTCCCCGCCCCACCATCTTATTTTTCTTGCTACCTTGCAGATGAAGGCACCTGCTTATTTTTAATATTGACGTGGTGAATATGTTATGGATTCCGGGGGCAAGCGCTGGGGAGACTGACTGCCTTACAGAAGGAAACCAGTTTGTGTTGCTGCTGTTACCACTTGGCAGTGGGGTGTGGTAACCTGCTCGCAGCCTTGGTTTTATTACCTGTGGAAAGGAAGTCTTTCCCTAGGTGCTGTGAAAACTGGACTGTGTGTGTGGGGGGGTGTGGGGGTGTGATCATAACTCCCTGAGGTGCCAGCATCATTGAGAACAGAAGATGCACGATTGGTACATTTCCTGTGCTGGGCGGGAGCCCAACTGAGAGCCTTCTTTGCCTGGAAGGGATTTGGGATAACAAATCCATGGCCCTCAGCGTAGGTCAGGGGAGATGGCTGGCGTACTGTAGTATTCACTGTGTAGCTCCTGATTCTTGGTCTCAGTGGTCCTATGGCTCTAACTACCATGATTTGGTACAGTAGGTTCTCAGTGGAAATTTGTCTCAGAGATTCTGGGAGGGGGAGAGGAGGAGGGATTGGGGGTGGGGGGGGCTCACAAAACACAAAGGCTTTGGAGGCAAGTCTTGATCGATAAAATAATTTTCCAGATGGAGATGTTGGGAGATGGGTTTTTGTTGTTGTTTTGTTTGTTTGTTTGCTCAGGAGGAGAAAGAGTATGAAGTACTGAAGGAGGTAAGGAAAATAACTCGGGGTCACCTTAGTAAAGTGCGATGCAGAGGGCAGGTTGGATCCACGTGCCCATCTAAGCTAACACTTAGGGGCCTGGATGAGAATCTACAAAAAAACAAAAAAAAAACAAAAAAAACAAAAAAAAAAAAAACAGGTCTTCGGGGGCCGCCATGATTTGTTTCATTTTGTTTTAAAATGGGTTTTATTTTATTTTTATTTTTTTCAGCAGCATGGAAGATAGAGACAGAGAGAAAGCGTATTAAATATTTATTACACGTCTATCCGAGACTAGGCAGGTTCCGTTGGAAACAAAGCCCTGCCCTCTGAAAATTTATATTCTCCGGGGGGCAGTTAGGAAACAACTGTATTGACTCAGGAGGGACATGCGGAGGGCTTCAGCCAGGGAGAACTGAAAAGAGAGGCAGGACTGAGGCGGAGGACAGGATGCGAGTGCAGCAGAAGAGGAAGAGCCCCGGGACAGCCTGGGGGTGGGGGCACTGGTGAGGGGTGGCAGCAAGGAGGGTGTGCCCTGCCATCATACTCGGGTGAACAGGGACACGTCCACAGCTGCCCACTGACATGGTGAGACCCTGCTGAACCTTTGCTCTCAGCGTTGTCTGGCCAGTGAGGAGGAGGAGGAGAAGGAGGAGGCTGCCTTGCCCCGGGGGCACGCACTTGGTCACCATCTGTCCAACTGACAGTCGAGAGCTCAGTTAGATGCTCAGGAGAGACATTTAGGGCTGGTGATGAAGATGTGTGTGTCATCTGCTGCAGGAGGGCTGTGGGAGGGGCTGGGCTTTCCCAGGCGGGGAGTGTGGGAGGAGAGGTTGACTATGCAGTGTTGGGAGGAAAAGCCAGCCCCGGAGGCTGAGGAGCAGTGTTGCTCATCAATGTTGATGCTAATAAGAATTTAAAAGCAAAACCAAATACACTTGATTCAGGTTATCGAATGCTCCCTCCTGTTCGGGAGCTTTTATGTTATCGTTAGGATACTTTTTATGCTATTGTTAGGATAATGTTTTAATGATCCAAATTCTGGGTGCCCGTGCCAACCAGGCAGAAAGCTGAGCCAGGAGGGGGAAAGGCCATGTTTGGGAATCTGTTATGTTTTGAATATAAAATGCCCCCTCCGGGTTTCAGGTTGTCATAGTTTGGGGTCAAGTATTGCTGTGATGAAAACCACGACCAAAATCAACGTGACAGGGAAAGGGTTTATTTCGCTCACAGTTCCACGGAACAGTTCATCATCAAAAACAGTGAGGGCAGGAACTCAAGCAAGGCGGAAGCATGGAGACAGAGCTGACGCAGAAGCCGCGGAGGGGTGCTACTTACTGGCTTGCTCAGCCGGCTTTCTCACAGAACCCAGGACCACCAGCCCAGGGGATGGCACCACCCACAATGGCTGGGCCCTCCCCCACCAATCACTGATTAAGACCACGCCCCACAGCTGGAATTCATGGAGGCTTCTTTTTCTCAATTGAACTTCCCTCCTTTCTGATGATCGCAGCTTGTGTCAGGTTGATATAAAACTAGCCAACACACACGCGTTTGAACATGGCTCCTACCGTGATGTTTTGCAAGGTGGTGGAGCCTTTGGAAAGTGGAATCTAGCCCGAGGAAGTGAGTCCGTGGGAAGGGGGCGGGGCTTGAGGGTTATAGCACAACCCCACTTCCTTTCTGTCATGTTCCTTAGAGATGTGAGGAGGTAAGAAATCCCCAGCCACTCACCCCTCCCCCACCATGGAGTTGGCCGCTGTCATGGCTTCCCACCTCAAAGGACTCTATCCCCTAAACTTTGAGTCAAAATTAATCCTTCCTCCCTTAAGTTGCTTCTTACCAGGCTTTGGTTACAACTTTAATACAGGGGCTGGAGAATCCACATAGTGATGTTTGAGCCCAGCTGAAGAACACTCGGAATGTTTCCAGTCTTTGGTGGGAGGAGACGGGTTCAGGGTGTCAGGATAGCCCAATCAGGGTGGCAGGATAGCCCAATCCTTGCAGCTCCTCTTCCTCCTGAGTACTGAAGTTTTTCTGTGTGTTCCATGATGTGAATGACAGTGTGTGTCTCTTTGGCACCCTATCCTCAAGTTCTCCAGGGACACGGTCAGGTGTCTGCTAATCTGCAGAGGGTGGGCTGTCAAATACCTCTATCACCCCACACCCTGTCACCATCCTACTGCCTCTGAAGCAAGTCACATAGTCTTCCTACTTTTTTTTTCTCTGTGAACCTAGGCCAGTGGTGAGTCCCTAGGCACCTGGCAGGCTTGCGGGACAGGAAGTCACAGGGTTGTGGGGCATGAGGGTTCGCAGAGATAGTATGAGAAGGCTTTCGATGAACATGAATCAGTGGTTACTGCCTGGATATATGGGAGGAAGCACTTGCCCACGCACCTGTGGCCACTTTCTCCTTTTGCCTACATAAGTAGTAAAGGCCATCAGGAGAGGCTCTACACAATATAAAAATGCTTCCCTGTGAGTCCAGACCCTGTGGAAGCTCATTTTGTGGAAATCTGAGGTGACACAGCCTGAGTAGCAGTTTTGCTGCAAAATGGCGTGTGCTGGTCTGTACTGGGTCCCCACTGCTGGCACATCCAGTGAGTAGTAAAGTCTAGAGTTGGAGAATCTGGTCCTTGTACTGCCGAAAGGAACTTCGAAAGAGCTGTTGGCCCAAGCCCAGTCAGTCGGCTCTCTTTGGATGCTGACAGAAGTCCCAGGAAAAGAGAAATTGAACCTTCGAGGCAAGCAGGTGATTACAGGTGCTGAAAGGGGGGGGGGAGGGAGAGAGAGAGAGAGAGAGAAGAAGAAGAAGAAGAAGAAGAAGAAGAGGAGGAGGAGGAGGAGGAGGAGGAGGAGGAGGAGGAGGAGGAGGAGGAGGAGAGAGAGAGAGAGAGAGAGAGAGAGAGAGAGAGACTGACTGACTGACTGACTGACTTTCTGTGTCTCTTGCTCTGCCTCCCTCTGAGCCAGCATGGTCTTTCTGCTGTGGAAGCATGTGGCTGTGAGGGCTCAGTCTTTTGCATGGTTTGCTCAGATCCTGGGATGAACAGGGTGCTTGCCTTTGGATCTAACACAAGTAGGTGCAACGGTTTGGAAGTGTGATGTGATGTCATTGGCAGAGTTCAGACTCTAGAACCAGGTGGATTGTGTGACAGAGGAAAACTGTAAAGACATCTCATAATGGTAAGTCTGTGATGTTGTGTTGGGCTTGCACAGGCTGGACCCACCAGAGAGTCTCTCGGTACTTGTATTTGTTGAGCAATGCCTCCACTCACCTCTAGCTACTTGAGTAGAATGCAGCTGTGAGACATCTGTAGGCTGTTGATTGATCGCGGGATTCCTTGTTCCTCATGAATGACAGGAAGTCCTCTATGTTCTGATCTCGAATCCCTTCAAGAAGGCAGCCTGGCCTGAGGGTACCTCACCGATGCTTCTGCTCTGCTCCTCAGACCTTGACCGAGAGAGGGCTCCTAGAATCCCGTCTGATTTGAGAAAGAGTTCTTTCACACACACCCTGATCCTTAGGCTTTGAATTGATAGCAGAGGGTCTTGTGTGGTTTTATGAGGTAGCTGAATTTATCCATCCCCTTGAGAGTGGCTTTGCTGGAAATTTGCTGCTGCTGCTGCTGCTGCTGCTGCTGCTGCTGCTGCTGCTGCTGCTGTCATTTACATGGAGATGAGTGCCCAGAGCTCACACAATACTCCCTACTCCAGCTGAAGGAAGACCTTGGTATTCAGTAGCTCCAGAAATGTCCCCATCTCTGCCCCAGCTGTCTTTGCACCTTGGCTGTGGCCCCACTCAGGGGCAGATTCCTCTGAGTCTGTTGTTGCTGCTGCTGTTAAAATTGGCCTTTCCCAGGTCCCTGCATGCAGTGTGGGTACCAGAGACTCTAATCAAAAGCTGAGCCGGCTACTGGTTCCTGCCTTTGTCGTGCTCCACGGTTTGTGGACCTCTCGTCTCCAAATGCCTTGGCCTTCTAATACTTGGCATTTTCTCTGGTGCCTGCTGTGTTGATGTCTCTAAACTGGGTCATGTTCTCAGTGATACAGCATGAGCTAACTTCCATGGAAATGTACAGGATTATAGCAAGGCCATTTCTATTGTTCCTTGAATTCATAGTGAAATGATTGTCCCCCCAAGTACTGTTTGTGGGTCAGTCTAAATAAGCTTTCTTAAAGTGAGATGGCCGCAACAATGGTCCCAACAATAAGGTTAAAACAACATCTTCATCTTGTTTAGACAGTTTGGTGGTATGAAAACGAGCCCTGTAGACTCTTACGTTTGAATACTTGTTTCCCCATTGGTAGAACTGTTTGAGAAGGATTAGGAGGTGTGGCCTTGCTGGAGGAGGTGTGTCGTGGAGGGGGAGTTAAAAGTCTGGTGCCATTTTGAGTTAGAGCTCTCTCTGTCCTGGCCGAGATGGATGTGATCTCTTAGCTACTGCTCCAGTGCCGTGCCTGCCTACCGCCATGTTCCCTACCATGATGGCCATGGGCTCCAACCCTCTGAAACTAAGGCAGGCAGTTTGAGACAGTCCCGAAGAACAAGAGCCCCAGGGACATCAATTCATCCACCGCTAAGTGGAATTCCAGTTCAAATGTTTAATGGCTTTGTAGGGCAACTGACTTGTCTGTGTCTCATCTTCTTCTTCTATAAGATGGGATGGCATCACATCACAGGACTATTAACGACAATTAAATGACTTCATACAAGAAGCACCAGAAGAGCACCTGTTATATAGTAATTGAGCTAGAACCTATGTTATCTTTACCACTAAGCTCTTCAGAGGTAGTGTCTGTGGCTGGTCTGTCTTCACGTCCCTGAACATTCTGTTTTCAGTGCTTCCCACCGATGAGTGCAGGCAGGAATGAGGGAGAGAGCAGGCTCTGCTGTCAGGCTCCACAGAGTGATCCCACACTCCTGGAGGGCTGGCACTCGACTCTGCTCTGCGTCATCTCCCCAGGGCGACCCTGGAATTTCAGCAGCCTAACCAGAGGGTAAAAGGACTCTGCAAAGCTTGCTGCTATGTAAAAAAAACAGAAAGAAGCATTTAAAAAGTGTGTCTGTGCATGGTGTGTTAGTGCCTGCATGCCACAACACACATGTAGAGGTGGAAGACGTGTTTGTGGAGTTGGTTCTTTGCGTGGGTTCTGGGGATTGAGCACAAGGTCATTTATCTTGTGCAGCAAGAACCTTTATCTACGTAACCTCCCTTAGGCCTCTTTATTATTTATAAAGTCTCTCTCTTTCCGTCCCCACTCCCAGCATCTAAGTCAGGCGCAGCAACAGCTATTGGGCAGGTGAATGTGCAGAAAGGACCGTGAGAGATACTGGCGTCTGGCTTGGATTTGAGACTTGCTGCTATTGGGAGTGGCAGCCCTGTGGCTCACTGGGTTTTTGTTTACACTGATGTAGGTGCAAACATGACTTGTGTCCACAGAACAAGAGGTTCTTTTCAGTTTTTAACCTTCGTCTGCTCTCCTGTTTATGTACCAAGCATCTAACTGAGCGCTTACTATGTGTAAGGACTGCAGTAGGTCTGAGACCAGAAATATGGATAAGATAAGCACTGGTCCTCGAGGGGCTCGTTTCTGTGTGGGATGATAAGTCAGCACAGGTGAACATATCAAGCTACCTCAGTCTGGTTAGCTTAAACAGCAGATGTGTCCTGCCTTGCCTTGCCTTGCCTTGCCTTGCCTTTCTGGAAGCTGGACGTGTCTAAGACGTTGTCCAGTGGGTGCTAGTGAAGGTTCCCTTTCTGGCTTGTGGACAGCTATGTCTCACCATGGGCCTTCCTTGGTGTGTGTGCAGGGCAGTGCAGGGAAGCAGGGCAGGAGAGACATCTCTCTGGGTGCCTCTTCTAACAAGGACTCAGTCCTGTCAGGGTTGGGCCCCACTTTTATGGTTCCGTTGAACCTTAATTGTTCTATAAGGGTTCTGTCTCCAAGTATAGTCAGAAGTGAGGGCTGAGACTCTCACGATGGATTCAGAGGGAAACAGTTCACTTCTGAGCAGATTCCCAAGGAAGGAAAGTATGAATTCGGACAGAAAGCAGCCAGGAGGACTCAGAGCTCTCATTGCAACTGAGGGGAATCTGTGATGGCTTCTGGGAGGTGGAGGGTGCCAACTTTGTTCTATAGAGAGTGGCTGTGTGAGAAGAATCAACGCAAATGAAGGTGTATTCACCTGAAGCTGTGTGTGCTTGTATGTGGGGTGCTGGGTGGAAGGTACAGGGCATTCATTGACCTATTCAAGATTATCTCTGAATTACTCGTCAAACATTTCCTGAGATTGACTCTGCATGCAGACACTGACTGTGGGGTTCAGACAAAGTGTGGAGGCTCAGATTTGCAGTTTCTTAAATTATAGGGCCGCAGAGTTTGCTCTAACCTAATCAGCCGACGGCTAGACACTCACATTATTTGATTACAGCTGCTGGACACTGAAAGTCAATTGCAAGTGGCTCCCTAGGCCATGCAGGGGGCCCCTCCTTGGTCAGGTCAGGTAAATATTGAATTATTATGAGGACTTAGCCTGAGGAGAGGTGATGGGCTAATAGCTGGAGTAATAGCAGGCCACCTCTGATGGTCCTTTTAAGTCGTTTTGAATTTACCTTCTGTGGGGCATTTTCTTATCTCTAGTCAAACGCTCCCTTTGCATTTTCTCCTTCTGCTTTCCTCTTCCTCCCCTTCCTTTTTCTTCTCCTCCTCCTCCTCTGCCTCCTCCTTTTCCTTCTCTTTCTTCACTCCTGGTCCATACCCCCACAACGTGTACACCTGAAGAGAAATCAGGGCATCTGAATGATTCTTGTAGCTACATTGGATTGTGCTGCACTGTAAAGGTACCTGCTGTCACGGGCCCTGCCACGATGGTCATGAACACAAACCCTCTGAAACTATAAGCCACCAGTAAATTCTTCTGTAATTCGCCTTGGTCATGGTGTCTCGTCACGGCCAGTAACTCTGACAGTCAGGAACTCAGACCCGAGGCCCTTTTGTGAGCAAAGGGCCTCATGAAGACTGTTGGAGGGGCTGGCGACTGAGTCTAGTGTGGTCTAGCTCTTGTGCCTGCCTCAGTCTGTTGACGCATCCCACTCTTTCATGGCCTCTCCACAGACCAGACTCTGCAGGCTCTAAACCACCCCCAAGGCGGCTTGTGACAGGGTGTGACCATCACTGTGTGTACTTCTCTGAAGAGGGCCGATTCAGAGCTCTCAGCAGACCCTCCTGTGGGTTCAGCAACGGAAAGGGGGCTTTCTCTGGAGGTGTTGTGCATAACTACCTTTGACACAGGGTATGGGGTGTCCTAGGAGAACACAGTCCAGCAAGAAGGCAACTGGTTTTGGCTGAGAAATCCTGCAGAGAGGGCCGCTCTTTCAGCCTCATCCTGACCCACCCTGGCAGTGGTAAGGACCGCAGTTCAGAAGTCCCCTCTGCCATCAAGCAGCACCTCTATCGGCTCTGAAGGAGTAGATGGGTCTCAAACAGGTGGGGCCGTCTGCAGGCCTTCCTGGAGCCTGTTGTGTGCCAGGCGCTGTTGGGAAGGTGGGGGAGTTAAAGACGAATGACGGGCAGGTTCCAGAACCCTGAGCTGATGGAGAGTGATGAATGGAAAATACCCATCTTCATATTTCTTTTCTTTGAAAATGTGGACGCTATGAGAAATATTCCAATAACCAGGCAAAAGCAACGCTTTTGTCTCCGCTATCTCTGTAATTCAGCGTGCTGTGATGACATATTGAAGCATTACATGTTTATGGCTGTGATTATGTCTCCGTTTCCAGTGTTATAAACTGATGGTTTCATTGAGTAGAAGAAAGTTGGGTTCGCCTCTTTTTTTTCTTCCTGGGTGCTTTTATGAATATGAGGAACCTAATGAATGTCTCTACCATGTACGTCCGTCCTCCCAACCCGGGCCTTTTGAGTTTAAAGTATTAAAGCATTGTGTTCCCATTGTCACCTGAGAACACGATGGTGTCATACCTGCCCCTGGGACTCTATGACCTCTCTCAGCGGGGGCTTCTTCAGAGCATTGCTTCAGACAACTGGGGAATAATGTAGGAGAAGCTTCCTCTCAGGGCCTGGAGGAACATGAGCTCCACACACGCCAGCCAGCTAGTCTGTGTGTCATCTGCCCCACCCCCTCCCCGCCCCCAATCTCCTGGAATGGGTTCCACATGCATATGAGCTGGAAAGCTTGACTTTCCGTTCTCCTCAAATACGCAGGCCCCTCTCTGGCTTTGGAAGGTGTCTCCTACTTCTAGGGGAGATTTGGGCCCGAGTGCTTTGCTGAGTAAAGTCAGTAAACCTTTGCCCTTCACACACCACCTCCTTGGAGAGGTCACTCTCAGCTTGTTTCTCCACCTCCTCAACTCTCTGTCTGCCCTGGGAGTGTTCTTCGATCCTCCCGAGGCTTGGCCAAGGGCCATGAGTCGTCAGCTGCCAGGCTCAAGGCTGGTTGGTGCGACAGGCCCTTTCTGCCCAGAGCATCACTGTAGACACCATCTCCAACCACACACCCGGCGATGTTAGTGATTCTGAGCCAGGAGGTATCGCTGGATGCGTCTAGAAGGTGATGCTGTGGCCTCGGCTTTTGTGAAGGGAGACAAGTTTACCTTGAGATGACTAGCAGGGATTTCCAGAGCTACTTGTCTCGCCCGAGACCTTAGAATTGTGAAAACAAAGAGAGATTGGAAACTTTGTTTGTAACCAGTCTACCAGGAGTTCCACACTCTCGGATTCAGTCAGTCAGAGGTTGAAGATATTCAGCGGAAAAAATGTATCCGAACTGTGCATGTATACATTTTTATTTACTTTTTCTTGTCACTGTCCCTAAACGGTACAATGTGACAGCTGTTTACATAGCACTTGAACTGCACTAGGCGTTTCTAGTAATATGGAGATAATTTAAAGTATACGGGAGGATTGCATAAGCTGTATGTAAACACGGTGCCCATATTCATAAGTTACTTGAGCAGCCACAGATTTTGCTGTCTAGGTGGGGAAGGGTCCCAGAACCAGTCCCCCATGGGGGCTAGGATATGGGTATCAGCATACGTTAGCAAACCAACTAACGACCTCTGCCCAGTAGAAGTCGTCTCCATATATGTTAAAAATGCCTTTGCCGGCGAGATATCACAGAAACACGAGACAGTTCCTTAGTTACGTCTTGCACAGATTGATGTTAGGATCACTGAGAGTTTACTGTGTGGTGGTAGTATGTCAGGTTCCATTTCTCTCAGACAGGCCACCATGGAGCTGAGATATTTAGTCAGGAAGGAATTCTACTGCTCAATACGGGCATACGTGATACTGGATGCATAGTCCAAGTGCTTCGGGGTTCAGAGGTGGAAAAGATGGGCTCCGACTTGTTTGGCAAGGGAAACGTTCGTGATAAAGGTGACTTTGAGGTTGGGCCATGAGAAATTTGTGGGGTTCTAGCAGCGGGGGATATAAACCGACAGCTGTAGGACAGAGGCTGCAAACAGAAGTGCGGCAGGGAAAAGAATGGGTCATGTTCACTGGCAGGGAGGGACTTACCCTGGCCTTGCTGTGGACAAGTGTCTCCGGAGGTCCATGGATGACAGGCTTAGGTGCTAGCCTGTGACACTGTTGTGCTAGCCTGTAACACTGTTGTGCTAGCCTGAGACACTGTTGTGCTAGCCTGTAACACTGTTGTGCTAGCCTGTAACACTGTTGTGCTAGCCTGTGACACTGTTGTGCTAGCCTGTGACACTGTTGTGCTAGCCTGTGACACTGTTGTGCTAGCCTGTGACACTGTTGTGCTAGCCTGTGACACTGTTGTGCTAGCCTGTGACACTGTTGTGCTAGCCTGTAACACTGTTGTGCTAGCCTGTGACACTGTTGTACTAGCCTGTGACACTGTTGTGCTAGCCTGTGACACTGTTGTGCTAGCCTGTGACACCATTGTGAAGCCCAGGAATGTTCAGAGTGGAGCCTACTGGGAGGAAGTCAGGCTATTGGTGCACCCACGATGAGGGTACTAAAGACCATGCTCTCTCCTGTCTTGTTTTCTGGCTGTCTCAAGATGAGCAGCCTTGCTTCCCCACATATTCCCCAGCATGCCGTGCGGTCTCACTACAGGCCCTAAAGCATGAGGTCCAGCTGAGCGTGACCAAAACTTCTGAAACCACAAACCCAAATAAACCTTTCTTGCTTTTGAAGCCGATGACCTCAAGTGTTTTGTCACAGTCATGGGAAAGTAACCATCTTGAACTGTGAGTACGTTTGGGGGGCGTGCTGGAAGACACTAGCACGCGATGAAAATGGTGGCTGCTCTTTCTCATTTGTTCGCTTGGTTACAGGTGTGTTCCCATGCCTTAGCTCATTTAAACTCACCGGAACTTGAGAGTCAATTCTCACTCCCATAGCCAGATGGGGAAACTGGGGGGAAGTGAGGTTAAAAGACAGATGCAGTGCCTCAGAACTAGGAGATGGGCTGCTAGCGGCGGTGTGAGACATCTGCTCCTAGACGTTCATGGATGGTCACTCACCACCTCGAGGGGCTCCAGACTTGGGGACAGTAGGGACAGCTTTGCTTTTCCTCCTCAAAAACTTCATCTTCCCACTGCAGTTTAAACCCAGCCCAAAGGAAGGTAAGATCAAATCTCAAGAGAAAAGAAATCCTAGACAGGTAGTTCTCTTCTAAAATATTTAAAATGTTATATTATTATTATTATTATTATTATTATTATTATTATTATTATTATTATTATATGCCTATGGATGTTTTGCCTGTCAGTATATCTATGCAATGTTCACTGAGGCCAGAAAGGACATGGGGTGTCCTATCTCCTAGAACTAGTGCTATAGATGGTTGAAAGTTGCTATATGGATGCTGGGAATTGAACTTGTATCCTCTGAAAGAGCAGCCAGGGCTCTTAACCCCTGAGCCAGCTGTCCAACCCTGTAAGCAGAAATCCTTATTTCCCAGTCTCCAAAAAACCGTTCCCTGGAGAGCTGGTTGGTGAGCTACTGAGGCTTTCACATGAGGGACCTGTTGGGGGAACCTGTAGGGTCTGGGGCTATGCCTCAGGGAGGCATTTTTGGGAGAGAGTAAGGGAGGTGAAGTGGGAAGAAGAACATACTGGTGTTCAGAGAGTAGAGACCAGAGACGCTCCCTACCACAACAGCTCCGTTGACGAAGAATTAGCCAGCCCTGAATTTTGGCAGGGGAGAGTGAGCAGCCCTGACTGGGTGGCCAGTCTGGTTGCCACCATGGGCAGGGCAGACTGGAGCAGGGACTTGGAGACAGCTACCCTGGAGGGAGGTCATGAAGACCTGAAGGTGTTGAGGCATATGCACTAAGAAGGATTGCAAAAAAGAGGACCGAGGTGAAAACCAGGTCAGCAGCCACAGCCCGAGGTGTCTTGTCCAGGATCAGTCAGAAGTGGGGTTGTTAACTGTAATTAAGAAGTGAGGCAGGCAGGAAGCTTGTGTGGATGATGAGGTTGTCTAAAGCATTTTATTCGGACTTGGAGGTAGACGCTCCCTCTGGCATTTTCAAATGAAAGGGTGAAGTTGGGTTATGGGTAAGGATTTAGTAGTCATCTCTAGGAAGCTCGCATAGACCCTCAATGGCGCTGTGGGAGAGTCAGGGCCCTAGGGTCTAACTCCAGCTCGTTCTTTGAGCAAGCATATGTATTTGAATGCATCCTTGAACCTTCTCTGCCTCACGCTCATGACAGGAAACCAAGGTAATGCATGGAGTTTAATGAGGATCCAGGCTAGCACAGCTTAACCTAAACTGTGGACAAAGAGCCTCGGAGGGCTGGGCGCTAGCAGGACACTGCAAAGGAGGTGGTGGGAAAGATTAGAACAGCCTTGTGTTAGAGCCCCTTGGTGACTTTGGGGACAGCAATTTCATTATTTCATGAATGCGGCTTCAACAGGAGTTAGCCTGCTTGGCATCATCACGGCGTCCAATTATGTTTTTCTTACAGAGCTGTGTCTGTGCAGATTTAATAACCAGTTACTCATATTAACTTTATGCTTTCCTTAAGTAAGAGGAATACACTGTAGAGGAGGAGTGAGAGATTTGTTATGAAGGAGCAGGGCAGAGGAAGACAGCAGACGGGAGCTTGTGGTCCTTTCCACAGAATCTGTTATTCTTTGAACTTCCAAACTCCTAGCGTTGGGCACAAGGAAAGAGGGCAAAAATGCTCTGAACTTGGAAGTTGTCCAGACTGTTTCAAGGAAGTAGCCTGCTGGTCTCCCTGTTCAGGCAGCCTTCTGGACAGCGGGCAGGCCAGGTTAGCCATAGGGAAAACGTACTTCGTGTTCCCTTCGGTGGAACCATCCATCATGGTTAAAGTTGGGCCATGGGGTCTAGAGAAGCTGAGGACACAGATGGGAGTCTTAATAGGGTTGGAGTTTGACTTTCAACGGCACAGACCGGACCTGCCCAGCCCATGCAAGCTCTGTCCTTGGCAAGCCTTTCACGGGGCGGCCTTCCTTTTTGTTGAAGGAAGTTTGTAAGCAACTCTTTCAGTGTGTGCACAGACTCGTTTCCTTATCGACAATCAAGGCTGAACTGATGCTCACGAAAGGAGGTCCCAGCAAAGTGCACCACCTGCCGGTCCTCAGCACGGAACCATGGGACACCTGAGCAATCCCTGAATGTGTCCTCCATTTCTTTGAGAACCTCCCTCGGGATAAGGGGTCCCATTTCCCGCCCTCTGGCAGTCCTGTCTTCTACTTCCCTAGCTCCGGCTTGCCTCACGAACAAGACTGATCTCTGCAGTTGAGGCTTCACCCCTCGTCTCTGTCTTCCTGGGCAGGTCCAGCTGCCCACATGTATTCTTTGAGAGGACAACTCGAAATGCTGAGCAGATGCGAAGAAAACCACAAGGCACATCCCATCTTCGTCGTTCTGAGGAGTCTAGCTCACACATTTGGTCTTGATTTCTTTGAAGGTGGGGAACAGGGGACTTGGAGGAGGTTGGACAGAGGTTCTTCTGTGCTGTAGGCTGTGCTCCTGTTCTTATGGTAAGAATCAAACTAGAGGAGTGGAAAAAGATCGGTGATGCTTGTAACCACGGCTCCTTGTCTCTTCCTTTGGTTTTCTATATCCAGGGTTGTCTCCCTTTGTGCTTTCTTTATTGCTTCTATTTCCATTTTTAATTCCTTCACCTGTTTGATTGTGTTTTCCTGGAATTCTTTCAGGGATTTTTGTGATTCCTCTCTATAGGCTTCTACCTGTTTATTTATGTTTTCCTGCGTTTCTCTAAGGGAGTTCTTTATGTCTTTCTTGAAGTCCTCCATCATCATGAACAAATGTGATTTTTAAATCCAGATCTTGCTTTTCTGGTGTGTTTGGATATTCAGTGTTTGCTTTGGTGGGAGAATTGGGCTCCGACGATGCCCTGTAGTCTTGGTTTCTGTTGCTTGGGTTCCTGCGCTTGCCTCTGAGGCTCTTACAGCAGTCACACTGGGAGTTGCAGGTTAGAGAGGAAATTTGACTCCACCCCCACTCCGTGTCTGGGCGTGTACTTATTGTTGGAATGTTTTAGAAAATGCTTGTTAAAAAACAAAATTAAGAAAATAAGTCCCGCCCCAATTCTTCTAAAATATGATTTATATTTTTTATTACATATTTTTTCTCCCTAATGTATAATGTTGAAACCCACCTTTGCTACTAACACTCTGTCATGTTTTTTGTTACCGTATACAAATTTATTTATTATAATACTTAAACTTATGGATAAAATGTTTGATTTTTGCGGTACTCTATTACCACTGTGCTGTCCATGTCGTGGCTAGCAAAACCAGAGGTGTTTTATCCAGTAAGGGAGACAAGCACCTTGCTAAACTCAGAAATATGTACTACAAACTCAGAGTGCCAAGGAGGAAACCTCCCTGGTGTTGGATGTGTTTATTAGAAAAGAGAGGGGTCTGCCTATGGAGGGTGATCAAGAGCTTCAGGTAGAGTTGATGGATTGAAACTGGGGAAGACCAAGGAGGGGGTGTTCCTGGTGAAGAGAGTTGTATTTGGAGATAGGGTAGAATGTTTGTGAATCTGAGGGAAGGCTGGGGTCGCTGGAGCACAAGGACCCACTGTGTGTTTATTGACTCCTTTTATTTGTCAAAAATTTTCCTAAAAAAACAAGTGGGTGTGTGTTCATGTATGGGTATGTATGGCTATGTGTTCACAAGCATGGGTGTGTGTGTTCCTGTGTGTTTGTGTGTACATGGGTGTGTTCACATGTGTTCATGTATGTGTTCATATGTGTGTGTATGTGTTCATGTGTGGGTGTATATGGCTGTGTGTTCATGAGCATGGGGGTGTGTGTTCATATGTGTATGTACTCGTGTGTGTGTATTCATGTATGTGTCCGTGTGTGTGTTCCTGTGTGTTTGTATGTACATGGGTGTGTTCACATGTGTTCATGTATGTGTTCATATGTGTATGTATGTGTTCATGTGTGGGTGTATATGGCTGTGAGTTCATGAGCATGGGCCTGTGTGTTCATATATCCATGTATTCATGTATGTGTGTATTCATGTATGTGTCCTTGTGTGTGTGTGTGTGTGTGTGTGTGTGTGTGTGTGTGTGTATGTGTGATTGCTCCTGTGTTCACAGTGGCCAGAAGAAGGCATCACGCCTCAGCACCAGAGTAACATGGTTTACAGGATGTCCAGCTCATTCTATGGGTCCTGAGTTCTGAACTCGGGTCCTCATAATTGATCAACGAGCACTGTTAACTGCTGAGCCACCTCTCTCAGCCCTTGTCACTTCTCCTGCTGCTGCTTTCCCTCATTCCTCAGAAGAGCTGCTTTCAGACATCCAGCCCCTGGAGTCTTACCCTATGTGTTCTTACGGTTTCCATCTGTCTGTGGTCACGTTAATTCAAGTTCTGCCATCATTATGCCCATGTCGTTCCTGCCATTTGGTGGCATGCCTTGGAAGTTTGTTGCCAATCCAAGGTTAATTAAATATCTGCCTGTAGTTTCTACTATTCGTTATATCTCTAGATATATAGTCAATCTGGGAGTTCATGTATGAGCGCTGGGAGAAGGTAGGGCATTGTTTATTGCTGTCTAAATGATTGGCTAGTTGTAGAAACTATTTATTGAATAGTCTGTCCTTTCTCCACCATTTTGAAATACGACCTTCATAACATACTGACGTTGTGTAGATATTTGGGTCGGCTTCTGAACCTTCTATTATACGCCATTGATTTGATGTCTCCTCCATTGTTGGCACCTTCCTATTTTACTCCCATACCCTTTAAAATCTGATAGAGCAAATCCCCACTCATTACTCTTATTTTTTTTCAAAGTGTTTTCAGTCCCAGGAAATTATTCTTCTGGATAAATTTTAGAATCATTTAGTTAATTTTGCAGATTAATCTGGGGACGAATGACATCTATTCAATACTGGCATCCTCAGAAAAATGGCAAAGCTCTCGGTTGTGTTAAATCTCCTCTCGGGTTATTGGGTAGAGAGGACATTTTTAAAGAAAGCAACAGCCTTGAAGACAATACTGGTTCATCTAGAAAATGCCGTGATCCTGAGAACATGACCAGAGTGAAAACCAGACCCAGAAGAGGTCGCTGAGGTCCCTCTGTGGTCTGGGTGTGGTCTCCTGGAGGCTTTGGTCCACTGGACAGACCCCAGCCTTGATTCTGAAGAGCTGTGGAAGGTTAGGAGGTTGATGAGCAAAGCTCATTTGTGCTGGGCACTACCCTCCTCTGGATTTGGCATGGGTCACGTTCATGCCCAACTCGATCGGCAGACGAATTCTCCTGGGCTGCTTTCTATGTGACTCGAAGGCCCAGGAAAGTAATTTAACTTTCCTAAGAGAAGGGTACTGATGACAGTGCAGAAGGGTGTGGGGCTGTGGGTGAGGAGATGGGAGGAGGAGAGGCAGGTGATGTGCGGGGGAGGGGAGGCAGGTAGCTTAAAATGCTCTGAGGTCCTGCCCTTAGTGAATTGAGAGCGCCCCCTGCAGGCAACACTGCGCGTGGGGTCCTTATTGTGCCCAGAGCAGAACTGTTCTCGTTGTACAGTCAGCCTGGACCCGTGAAGGTTTCAGTGCTTTGTCTGTAGGCCAGGGCCTCCCAGCTCGTTTGCATCTTGTGTTCTGCATGGGGAGTTTGATGGGAACTGACTCCCTGTTACTTCCCACCCAGCTGGGAGGCACATCTGGAAGAGGGACGAAAGGG
This sequence comes from Rattus norvegicus, assembly GCF_021556685.1. Lineage (NCBI taxonomy): Eukaryota > Metazoa > Chordata > Mammalia > Rodentia > Muridae > Rattus > Rattus norvegicus. Next base: position 97,075,463 of record NC_141546.1, read on the forward strand.
GCGGTGGGATGCTTCGGGTTCTGCCAGTGGCGGCAGCTGCCTTGCTTCTCCTGTAGCCCCGGCTGGCGAGATCGGCTCAGTTTTGCTATTTTTAAACTGTCCGCTATGCTCTGGTGGAGGCTGCCTGTACCTCATGCTGAATCATGATCCAGCCTGCTAATTGCAGCAGCGCCTGTGGCCTGCCAACTACCAGACAGGCATCTGGTTCGGCATTTTGGGTTCCCGCAATAGGACAGACAGGATGACAGACACTCCTGGAGGCAGGGGTACCAGGCAGGCCCAGTAAGTACTTCTGCTGTGCTCCTTACCTTTGGATTTAATAAAGAAATTTATAGACACAACAACAAACGGCACCAGATTGTTACAGCTTACACATTAAAATGAGGGGCTTCCGGACTCTGTGACTCAAACACACAAATTTCAGCCATCAAAGTCCCTTTCGTCCCCTCTCTTAGAGCAGGTAGCATCCACATGCAAGCCACATTAACAAGATTATGGGTGTCACACACAGGTTGATTGATGTATGAGGTCGACTGTCCTTTCTTAGAAACCGGTTTTGCAAGGGCTATTGTTGTATTTCTAAAACAATGCGGAATGGAGAATTGTTCCTCCAGGAGGCTGGCAGCCTAGTGTTCTTTCTCACCGGGTGCCTCTTAGTGCATTCCCTCCCTAATGTCCCGAGCTGTGAGGTCATGGCACTAAGAAGGGCCGTGTGCATGCCCCTCCTACGAGGACCGACCCTCCATGCCGTCTTCATGGAACCTCTGAGAGCCAGCTGACAGCGCTCGCCTCAGGCTTGACATTGACATGTAGACAGAAGCCACTTCCATACCACCAGGCACCTAAAGGACTGAGTGTTGACAGCCCTTGTTTACCTTTGACAATGGTGTGGCTCTCCTGAGACATTTTCCCATCTCTCTTTAAAACACAAGGTGGCTGGGTTTTTAACCATAGCTGCTGTGTAAGTGCTTGTCTGGGTCTGCCCTTCAAGCAGAGCCCTCACCTGCTCGAGCATTACCAGGGCCGGTCCCTTTGACCCAGCAGAGGGTCAGAGAAGCCAAAGCCTAGATTTCTGTCCATTCTGGGAGGCAGGACACAGAGCTGAGCGGTGCTAAGGGACAAAGTGGCAAATAGCGGTGGCTCCCTGGTTCTTAGGGGAAGGGATGTATTGCCTTGTGACAATTCTTAGGGTACAGACCTGTGCTTGTTCTTAGGGTACAGACCAGCCCACAGGGCTGCGTGTGGCACAAACCAGATACTCTTCAAGGATTTGGCTGCGTGTGGTCCACTACAGAGAAGGCAATTTGAGCAGGATGACGGTGGTACTCTCCTTTCTACAATCTCTTGTGAGGGAGAGTTAAAAAAGACAGCTTCAAGGGCAGCTGTCAGAGGGGGGCTGGCGGAATGAAAGTCTCAGCTCTGTTGACTGAACAGATTGCCACCTGCCTCCCTCAGGACGGCTGAGAATGTCCTTATGATGAGTGAGGACAGTTATAACCGGCAGGCCTTGGGGCTGGCCCAATTTTGGAACGTAGCGAGTGGTACAGACTTCTGCATCTTGCAAGGTCTCTGACACACCATCCACAGGGCTTGTTCATCTCATGGCGCCTGAATCCCCAGCAGTCTTAAGGGGCTTTCTACAGACTCCTTGGCTGAGTCACCATCCACTCTTGAGGGCAGGCTGTAGAATGTAGGAGCTACAGACTTGATAGTGGTGAGATCCTCAGGAATAGCTGGTGTTGGTGCCCTGCTGGCCCGACTCTCACTTCAGCTCTGGAAGGGATCAAGCCATAGAAAGACCACAGAGTTTCCAGGACAGGACACGCTAGAGGGCAGATGATTGGTTGGGATGATGATACCCTCTGTCCCACCCAATCAATGCCCTGCTGTACCCAGCTCCTCTCCTCACAGAACCCCCTTTTGATCCTGGCTTTCTATGGTTTCCCCTCCCTGGAGATTCCTGGAGATACCGTTCACATTTAGTCTCTTCCCTCGTCTCCAACTTAACTGCTCAACCCACAGCAATCTGGTACCACCCCCACCACACCACTGAAATTATCCTGGTAAATGTCACCTCCGAAGACGTGCGAACAGCAGATCTGAGTGTGTGGTGGGTCTTGTGAGTTCTTTTCTTTCCCAGGCTTAGAAGGAGTTGACTTCTAGCCCTCTCTCTGCCACAGTGCTTGGCTATTTCTCTCTTCTGCCCTTTCTTCTGCTAACCATCCCTACTTTCCCCTCAGAGACCTACACCCCATTCTGTCTCAGTCCACTTCAGTGTCCTTCACGACCTCATCTACGCTGTTTTCAATCACCCTTAGAGTTGGATGTTTTCTCCTTTGTATTCCTTTCTGGCTCTGACAAGGAACTGTGGCTGCCTGTGATGGTTTGAATGTGCTTGGCCCAGGGAGTGGCACTACTAGGGGGTGTGGCCTTGTTAGAGCAGATGTGGCCTTGGATGAAGTGTGTCACAGTGCGAGTGAACAGAGGGTTTCCTCTTAGCCTCCTGAGGTACCAAGACCTTCCCTGGCTGCAGTTGGATCACGATGCAGAACTCTCAGCTCAGTGTCTTAGGCTGAACAGCGCCATACTTACCGCCAGGATGACAATGGACTAAACCTCTGACTCTGTGAGCCAGCCTCAGTGGCATGTTATCCCCATATGAGAGTTGCTCTGGTTGTGGTATCTCGTCAGACCATTAAAGCCCTAAGGAAGACACTTGCCTGTGGACACATTCACCATGTTGTCGGCCCCTTCCCCCCACCTCCCTACCAAATCTCAGCTTGTTTAGATGGAGTTATACTCTGTCTTCCAATTGCTTCTCCCCACATTCTCCTCATCTCGGTAGTGTGTGTGTTGCCTTGCCTCATCCTAAGCAGTTCTCCACCAGTGTCATGGCCGTTCACTTCCTCTTCCTCGGTCTCTACACATCATTCAGTCCTCGTGAGTCCTCACCCAGGCTCTCAATCAGTTGCTCCTGGACCACTGGACACACCTCTCAGTAGTTTTTTACCCGTCGGTAGCATCCCTCCAACTCACTCTCCTTCCTGCAAATGGAATCGTTGGTATTGTTTGTATATGCCCCGCCCCTCAACTTCCTGTGTTTAAACTTAATCCCTGAAGTAACAGCATTTAAGGTGGGACTTAATATGAGGTGATGAAGTCATGAGGTTCCTACTGTTACGGCATTATCTTGAGAGCGGGTCAGTTGTGAATAGAGGGCCCCTCTTTCTTGATCTCATGCCCTTCTTTCTGCCATGGGATTGTGCAAAAGGATGTTTTCACAGACTTGCCTTTGGACTTCAGCTTTGCCTCCATCAGAACTGTAAGAGACAAAATCAATCTGTCTGTCTGTCTCTGTCTGTCTCTGTCTCTGTCTGTCTCTGTCTGTCTCTGTCTGTCTCTGTCTGTCTCTGTCTGTCTCTGTCTCTGTCTGTCTGTCTCTGTCTCTCTCTGTGTATCTCTCTCCCTCCGTCCCTCTCAATTCACTCCTGTGTAGCAGTCTGTTAATATCAACACAGGACGGACTAAGACACTGTGGTTCAACCCGTATTTCCTGGTGCTCTTTACTGTTGGTTCCAGTAGTGGCAGTAAACTCAGATCATAGCTGCCGAGCCCTCTGCAGTGTCCACTGTGCCTCTCTCCAGCCTCAACCTTGCTCCTCCTGTGGGAGGGGGCTCTCCCCACCCCCACCCCAGCAGGTTGCTTACTGGTAGTGGATCTGATTTCAGAGCAGAGGCCCCTCATAACCCTCTGAGCCTGTCTGGCTCACGGTGTCACACCTCAGGATGCCCCTTCATTGTTTCCAGAGCACTAACCTGTCTTGAAAGAGACTGAATGGCTTTGTGAAGCCATGGTTAATCCATCCCTCCATTTCTGCCGGGAGATCTGTGTGTGCACAGATGTCCCTGCTTGACACCAATGTGTGTTTCCAGCCCAGTCAAGGCTGGAGTTTTACATCAACCTGCATGAGACTGTTCTGGGTAAATTTCCTATTTCCACTCACCTTTCTAAAGAAGTGAAAAATAGTTCAAGCATTCCCTAGGAGCGAGGAGACCGCAAGTAAAGCGGATCCAAGGAAGAGACTCGGCCCAGAAGCTGGATGGCTTTGCACACGGCCTCCCAGTGGCTTCCTTAAGGCATTTGGTATGCTCTGGCCTTGTTTACTCACTCCAGTCTGCTTTTGTTTTTGCTTTTGTTTATGCTAAAAAAAATTAGCTTTTTCTCTTGGGGACAAAAGCCACCCTGAGCAATGACTCTGCCAACTATGTAGTAGTAAATGTGTAAGTGAGGCTAGCGAGAGAGGGGGTAGGAATGGAGGGTCGGGATTTATACGCAGCTCACAGCTGCAGGCACGTGGCTCTGGGCTCCCGGGCTGCTGTGGCCTAATTGCTGTCTTCTGAGCAGATGGCTCACTCCCATGGCGCTAAGGCTGCCTGAGAGAGGCTCTGCTATTAACATGGGGTGGCAGCGGCGGGAGCTTTCATTACCTACCCACCTCCCACTTCCAGGAGCTCACTACTTGGATCCTTATAGTCTCCCTCACACCTGGAGCTAAATTTAGACGTTGGAGGGTTCATCCACTTCGTGCGGTCCGTGGGTAGGCTCTGTGAAATGTCATCCATTCATTCATTCACGGTGTGAGCGCTGAGGGAGCTGTGGGGACTGTGGGGCACAGCTCCTGTCCTGCTGGATCAGAAAGCACACTGAGGACAGTGCCATGTGAAAAGTGCTCTGAAGAAAGGTATGCTCACTTCCGCCTGGAGAACAGGGTGGCAAGGGCAAGAGGGACAAAGGAAGCCCTCTGAAAGGCTAGTAACAGCACGCTTTGATGCCACCACAGTGGCCAGCCCATACCAGGCTGCAAGCTCTGCAGAGGGTGTTCTTAGCTGTGTACGTTGTGCTAGAGTCCCAAGCTATGAGCAAATTAACCTTCGAACCCATCGGATGTCTCATATACCATGGTCGGCATCCGGGAGACAAAGTCAGCATTGAGTTTGGTTAAGTGCAGACAGAACATTCACTAGGTGGAGTTGACAAGTCCTCTAGGAACAGGCAGGCTAAGGCTCTCTGTGTCCATCAGTAAGTGGCTGTCATGTGAAGAAGCAGATACCTTCACATCTGTGGGCCCATTTCTAAATGCTCACCGGTAAATAAGGCACAAGCAAGACTTGCAACAGATCTGTGGCCTCTGGGTTGAGTTCAGTGTGGGAAAGGGTAGTTCCCACATTGCTTCTCCCAGGCCTGCTCCCACGTACACCTCAGACGGAGCCGCTTCTATGCTCATGCCTCTCCTGCAGCTGGGTAGCTTGGACTGGCACTTGCCCTATAATATCGGATATTAGAAATATTAAGAACTACCTATATATTTCAAAATATAGAATTCAGTGATATTCTTCTCTCAAGGTAGTCTCCTTTCAAGGTAGTTGTTTCCCAGCGTTTGTTTAAATTGGTTGTTTATAGTAATTTGTAAGTGCCTGCTGAGGCAAGAGATATAGACATATTTCTCCCTCCCTCCCTCCCTCCCTCCCTCCCTCCCTCCCTCCCTCCCTCCCTTCTTCTGCCCATTCATCTATCCATTTGTCTTTCTGTCTTTCATTTCTGGGGATTGGCCACACATGCTAGGCATGTGGTCTTATCGACCTACATCTCAACCCCTCGTTTTTTTGATACCCCTTTTCACACAGACAGATTCAGCCAGTAATCTTTCAACTCCCATATTCCCTTCCTGGTTGCAGTCTTGGTTCCCTCTGGCTCGTGTATGGGTTTTCTTCCCTGGATATTTGACTGGATCTGACATTGCTGGACCCGGAATTTCTCGGGTTGCACACAGACTTTAATTGAGAACCTTTTTGAAAAATCAGTCCTGTGAGCAAAGGGATGAATAGTCTGAGAGGTGACTGCGGAGATGTAGTTTTCCCTTCAACCTTCACGTGGTTGACCCAGCAGCTTGGTAAAGTCTAAGTTAAGCTTAATTGACCTCAGAAGTTTGAAGGTATCACCCTAGAATCTGTGAGTTGTAGTCTCTGTTAAGTGTTGTCCCTGATTCCTACAATTACATGTGAGCTCTGCCCTCTCACATGGCCACCTCTACCTTTCTATGAAGCTTAAAATCTTTCTTCACTCCAGCTCTCTGAATTGTCCCAACATTGTATGCTTCGAGGAGGTCTATTCATGTATGGTGGCCGCATCAGTTTAAAAACCCTTGTCTTTGAGTTCAGGGAACGTTTCATGCATTGCTCCTTTGATATTCATATTCATTCTCTCTCTCTTCCTCCCCCCCCCTCTCTCTCTCCGGATTTCCTTCAGGAAGATGCTAGAACTCCTAGCTAGGCTGATCTTTAAATGCTCTCACCTATCTTTCTCTCCATTCTCTCTCTCTCTCTCTCTCTCTCTCTCTCTCTCTCTCTCTCTCTCTGTGTGTGTGTGTGTGTGTGTGTGTGTGTGTGTGTGTGTGTGTGTGTGTGTGTCTTTATTATTCTCTGCTAAGGGAGATTTCCAAAACTTCCTCCAGGCTTTCCAGCTACTACCTGTAACACATTGTCCCTTTTAAAATGCCGTGGATGGGTGTGGTGTATGTAGTCTTGTGTGTCTCAGAGGGTTATTGGAATATTTTCTTTCTGAATTATTTCATACTTCACACTTTTTTTCCCTCTTTCATTGAAAATAGATTCTTTTCTCATACAATGTACCCCGACTGTGGTTGCCCCCCCCTCTACGCCTCCAGTTTCTCACCAACCCCCCTCCTGTCCAGAAACACTCCCTTTCTGTCTCTCATTAAAAACAAACTTCTAAGAGATGGCATGGAAATATAACACAATAAAGTACAATAAGATAAAACAAAACAAAACAAAACAAAGCAAAAAACCACCCACACTGAAATTGGACAAAGCAAACCAAGAAAAGAAAAAAAGAGCCCCTAAGAGAAGGCACAAGAATCATCAGAGACCCACTCGTTCATACACTGGGGAGTCCCATAAAAATAAATGACTGACAGCTATAATGTATACTCAGAGGACCTGGTACAGCCCCATGTTGGCCCTGTGCCTGTTGCTTCAGGCTCTGCTCTCTTTCTCCTTTCCCTGTTGTTTATGCATTTATTTGTGTGAGTGGTCATATGTGTGGGCACATGTGTGCAAATGTGCACATGCTTGTGCACCCTTATGTTTGAAGACCAGAGGTTGACATCAGGCATCTTCCTTGGCCATGTTATTTACCGAGTCAGGGTCTCTCACCAATTCTGCTAGTCTAGCCAATCAGGGTGTCCAGGCATCTCAGTCACAGCTTCTTGAGTGCTGGGGTCATAGAAACCTGTGGAGTCCACCTGGCTTTTATGTGGGTGCTGGGGGCCCCCATTCGCATCCTCATGCTTGGGCTGTCATGTGTTCTAGTGATTGCACCATCGCTGCAGCCCACACACTTTGATTCAAGTTTGGAACTCCCTTGGCTGTAGGCAGGTCTGAGGCAAGCAGGGCAGCTCTGGATCATGAGCTGGGGCTCGTCCATTCCTCAGCATCCCTGAAATGGGTCGAGCTGGGATTTAGATGTCACTGAGGGTAGATGGCGGTAGCCCCTGACTGTCTCCATCTAGAGGTGTTTTCTCTGAAGCTATTTTTTCCAAGTCTGGGGCTTCTAAAAAGATCTCCTCACCTCCCACACTACGATGGGGAGGTCACCAGGAGGCCACAGCCAGCAGACTAATTGCTCCTTACACATCTCATCTTGCCTCTCTCTTTCTAGCTCCATTCTCTACCTCCTCACCTCTGTAGAACCCGCTGCTGCCGCCAGTGTCCCCAGATCTGGGGGCTTCTGCCATGTTCTGGCAATCTTACTAACACCTTCTTGACTTCCGCCGGGTCCTTTATTCACATGTCTTCAGAGTTTCTTCTCCTTTCTGGAATGTTGGTGAGGGAGAGGTGATCAGATGTTGGATTTATCACATTCGACAGAAGTGCTAATTTCACTTTAATGTGTTTTAGAATGCTTTTTTAAGATTGATAGAGTTGCAGGCGTTCATCTGTGTGTTTCCTGTGCCTGATCTGGTTGGGTCCTGATGCTTACCCTTGAAGGAGGTGTTCATTTCCCCCAGTTTACAGGGAAGGGGTGGAAACAGGCAGAGAGAGATCGACTCAGAATGGATGGTGCGATATCACCCATCCCAAGCGTCACCTCTCAGGAAGCTCTGTGTGTGTGCAAGCCATTTGAGGTTATAGTCAGGACCTAGGAAGACAAGGGAAGGAGGGAGGTGGGGAGGAAGGACCTGAGACAAGGAAGGAAGGCTGTTCGAGGTTAGGGAGGGAGGTGGCAAGGAAAGCAATTGGCTGATCGTCTCGTATGTGATTCTGAGCTTGCTCCTACCCCCAGGTCAGCATAGACAGCTGTGGTCGGCAGTTAGCAGCATCCACTCCATGGTCACAGGTGGACATCGAGCTGGAATGTTTCATGGCCTCTATGAGGCTCTCCTAAAATGGCTCCATCGTCCCTAGCACCTGTGTACATGGAGGGGGGTTCAGTATTCAGAACAGGAAATGGACTTGAGGCTCAGGAGGATGTTTTCGTCTTAGATTCTAGCCCCCCTGTTAACAGCGCTGAAAGAAAGTGTTGTCTGTGGGGCACCTGTCTTCCATGACTGATCTCCATTATCCAAGACGGCAGAGCATCTGCAAAGCACTCCGTCGTGTTTCAGTGGCCAGGCTGCGTGTTTTTAAAAGTCTGGAGTCCAAATTACAGCATTAAAGCGAACTAACGACCTTGGGTTTAAGTGGTCAGAGCTAAGGAACTTTATCTGTGTCCAGGCAGTGAACTAGCAAGGCTGGTGTTAGGTAGTACTCATGTCTGGAAATTGTTGCAGGCACCAGCGGCAATAAATACTCACCCGACTTTTGCAAGGGAGCTCGCTGAAGTAATTTAATCACATTGATGCTTGTCGGAATTTAGGTGCCGTGTCTGAATACAGAGACACCATTTTTTACATATATTGTAAAGTTTTCTGTAGATATGTACGTGCGTGAGCACATATAAAACAAGTTGCTTTGAGGTAGCCTTGCCGTGCTTCCTAATAGCACCCTGCAAATATTTTATGAAGCACATCTTTTGTATTTTATGTCCTTACAGAGTGTTTCTGACACACCACCCTGACCATTGTTTCATTTACCAAATTGCATTTCCCCAGGAGGACTAGAGTTCAGAAGCTGCAGAATATGAGGGTGGGGTGGGATGGGGAGGTGTTTGTAACCACCTATGTAGCCACCCATGACTAGTTCCCTGGACACAAACCTGTCTCTACACAGGAAGCCCTGTTCAACAGCCACATTGCAATTCCATGAAGCAAAACACGGAAGGTCAGGGGATCAGGCTGGGACGCAGACATGTCAAAATAGCCCTTTACGACTGAGGGGAAGACCGGCTTGCCGTCTCACCCGTCAGCAGTTGGCCTGTGTTTCTGAGTATCATTCAGGCCAACCTGGGCATTTCAGTGCTGCCTGTTAGTGCACAAAAGGATGACTTCTTGGACTAAGACCAAAAAATCTCATCGCTTCTTTAGCGTCTCTGGGTTGGTCTCAGCAATCAGAATCACAAGGTCCTCAGCGTGAGTCCTCTTGTGGGGGCAAAGAGAACCTTCCCAGCCTGCTTAGAGAGGAACATGATGTTGTGTGAGGTGAGGCCTCATCCAGCATGTAAACTCATGGGGAGGATCGCAGTTTGAGTCTCAGGCCCCACGAACCACGTTTGCCCTGTGGTGAGCGTAGAATTGGGGGCATCAGGAATGATGGGAGATAGCCGGGTAGGCAGCACCCGTCAGAAAAGACAGAAGAAGGCATGACGTGACTGGAATCTGCGAGCCAGGCTTCTGCTTGCGTTTCAGGGGCCCTTAATCGCGCTCAGCTCCAACCGCACGAGGACACAGGTTCATCTAAGTTTTTGCTGGAAGTGGTGAAGCTTCGTTGGCACACGGGGTCCTCCAGCTGGCTCGGAATAGAAAGAATAGAGAGAAAAGGGAACAACACTTGCAGTGGGGACTTCTGTGGCGAAGGGAAATGAGCATGTGGTGAAAAGCCAGCCCCTGTGATGCTGGAAGCACATTGTATACTCCTAGGGGGCCACAGGGATCCAGAGGTCGTTGACTCTTGTCCTTTGGACCAGTGGCATTTGTCACCGCTCTGAGCAGTTAGCAGCATTGCCGTCACCAGGGACCATAGTACAAATCTGATGTGGAGGTGGGACAGCTGCTGCACCTCTGTCAGGGTTACAGTGTGAGAGGTGGACAAAGGTGTCGACATGGAGGGTCCAGGAGTCTGTTGGAACCACCAGCATCCCTGTACGGGAACAACAGTCCCTACTCCCCAGTGGTCAGCACTTCTCGTTCATTCCTTTGGCTAGGCTACTCTTCTGTCTTTTATACATGACAGGGAGGGACTGTGATACGGAGGACCTAGAGGGTTCCATGGGGCCATCCCACCACAAGACTCCCAGTGTTTTACAGGAAACCCAACAGATGCGGTGAGCGGTACCACGAGACTTAGCGTTGCAATCAATTGTGTCCACGGTCTGTTTACTTGAATTTGTCGCCACTGTACTTGAACTCCGTGGCTCCTGTTGCCTGGGGCCCTAACTGTACATTAGCAGCGTGAGGCTGGAGGCTTGCAGTTTTGTTTCTGTTAATGCCAGGAGTGCGAGGAAGTTAAAAGCAGCAAGCAGGACGAATGGGCGCGCTCACTGGCAGACTCTCCTTTTCTGTCTGCTTCCCTGCTTTGTGTCCCTTCATGTGGCCTGTATCTCCTCACCTGCTGCTTTCTGAGCCTCCTGGGTTCCGATTTAAGTTTGATGAGGGGGGGTGTCTCTGGAAAGGTGAGGGGTATTTCTGTAGGACCTGGGAGGTGGTCGAGCAGGTAAGAGGAGGAACAGCTGGGGCTTTTCCCAATAGAAAACTTGTTTCTTAAATAGGAAGTGAGAACAGAGTGACAAGTGGATTGTGCCTCAATCCGAAATATAACCTCTCAAGTTGCCGGCCCTTCATTGCCTTCAGGTGCTGCTGTGTGCTGGTGAGCTTTTCATGTAATGGCAGCAGTAGAGAAATTGTGAGAACTCCCACTGACAATGTGCTTAGGAATCAAATGAGTGTGATAATGAGGATGGATGTGGGCCATTGTCCTGAAGAAATGAGAGGAAGTTGTAGTAGCACACACAAGGAAGAGCACCGTCCCATCACACACACACTTTGTTCATCTATCCTGCTGTCCATCCATCCATCCATCTACCCATGAGCCAGCTCTCCATGCATGCACACGTACATGCATCCAGGAAATGAGTTTGCAGCGCTCCACACAAAGGAAAGGCCTGGAAGTGGGGTCTTAAGGGATGAGGCTCTAAATCAGTAGTTGACCCCTTCCAGAACTGAAAGAGAAAGATATATGTGGTGGCTGGTAAACAAGCACAACAGTCACACGTAGGTGAAGCACCAGAGAAACTTACAACTTCAGGAAGAGGATGCTGAGTCTGTGGGCAAAGACAGGGCAATCAATGCTTGGCAGAGATTTATTATAGTGGGGTCATAGACTGTGAAGTCAAAGCAAACAGCTTAAGGTCATATCCTTATACATTATTGATCCAGAATAGGATCATACAGGTAAAGGATGATGGTCATTAATAATCTGATTTTTTTTAACCTACATGTGAATTGTGCTGCCTTCTCTCTGAGTCCAAACACTGAATTGGATTAAATACAACACCTTTTCTGAGCCAGACACGGCAATACATAACTACAATCCCAGCATCTGGTTTATGAGTTCAATGCCAGCCTGAGCACTGGAGATGTAGCTCAGTGGTGGAAGCTTTCCTTGGCCTGTGGCTGGGTTCGAGCCCTGGTACCACACAACAAACAAACATAGAATCCTCTCCTCCTCGTCTTTATATCCACGGTGGACCTGAGGTATTCACCATGGTAGGTACTTGGCTGGATGTGAAGGAAAGTGCCAAAAAAGGGGAGGTAAGCCGAGTCCTAGCAAAGGGAAGTAAACGTTGGGCAGCTTAGAACCAGTGCTCAGAATGGAGCACAGTGCTTGGTGACTGCTTTCTTGCCACCATGGAGCTGTCCAAGGCAAGATGGGTTAGCCAACACCAGGCCAAAATTACCTTGGGAACAGCATTAGGTGTTCTGTCTCTAGAACCAGGGCTTGCCTCCACCAGAGAGCCAACTCTGCCCCTGAATACCTGATGTCTCCATGATCCCGAGGAACCAGCTGGCCACTGGACAAGGAAAGAAACAGCCCCAAGTGCAGCTGGCAGCATCTGGTCCTGGCAGTCAGCTGAGTCTGCATGTGGCCACTGAGCACTGCGCATGTCCCTGTGGTCAGGATCAGGGGACAGAGTGAGACTTGGGAGAAGCTTGGTGAATACAGAGACCATGATTTTGCTGGGTTTTCACAACCTACAGAGAGGTTCAAGAGGTGTATGGATGTCACCAGCAGTACTGTCCCCTCAAGATTTAGTTTAGGTAACCCTGACGGTACTGCCCTGCACCCTCAGCTGACCAGAAGGCTGAGATAAGATAGCAAGTTCAAGTCCCATCTGGGATGCAGAGTGAGTTCAAGGCCAGTCTGGACTACTTTAGTAAGATCTTATCTCAAAATAAAAAGTGAAAACCAGCTAGTAGCATAGCTTAGTGGAAGAGTACTTTCCCAGCCTGCTTGAGGACCTGGGTTCAATTAGGAGTATCTCCAAAAAAATTGAAAATAAGATATGCATTTCATTTAACTGGTGTTTTCCGAATGACGAGGATGTGTAACAAAAGAGACCTTACATATGAATATGACACCTTACTGAATCTTTGCACAGCAACTCCATGTGGCAGGCCTCTGCAGCTGGCACTCCACCCAAGAGAAGCAAGCAGATGAGAACTCTACTTCTCATGCTTGGCCTGGTAGGGTTATGCTTGTTTCCAAATGTGTGAGATTCTCTGTAGGCTGGCAGGGGGCTCACCACGGCCTTGTCCCCTGGTAGAGTTATTGGAAACATGAGTAGGATAGCATAGTACAGAAACACCACAGTAGAATCTGGGACCTTTCTCCACAAGCTCTGACAGCCTCATGGCTCCAAGTGGTGAGGTCATGTTGGAGTGATATCAAAGGGAAGTCCTTTCTCTTGTTCTCTGTGTGGCATGTGTGAAGTCAGAGAATCTGGTTTAGAGGAGGTAAAAAAGCTTGCTGTGGTTAGGTTGTCTTGTCTTAGAACTTTGTAGATTAACCATAATTTCCAAAAGTTAGCACTCTGTCCTTGCAATATATTTGTTTGAGAGCTGTTTCTCCTCTCTGTCTCTCTGTCACTTTCTGTCATGGTTTGAATATGTTTAGCCAAGGGAGTAGCACTATTAGGAGATGTGGCCTTGTTGGAGTAGGTATGTCACTGTGAGCTTAAGACCCTCAAACTAGCTACCTGGAAATCAGTCTTCCACTAGCAGCCTTTAGATGAAGACAGAACTCTCAGCTCCACCTGCCCCATGTCTGCCTGGATGCTGCCATGTTCCTGTCTAGATGATAATGGACCAAACCTCTGAATCTGTAAGCCAACTCCAATTAAATGTTGTTCTTTTAAGTGTTGCCTTGGTTATGGTATCTGTTCATAGCAGTAAAACTCTAAGACAGAAGTTGGTACCAGGAGTGGGGTATTGCCATGATAGGCCTGACCATTCTCTTGTCTGGAAGAATGTGGATTTTGGTACTTTGGATTTGGAAAGCTGTGGAATGCTTTAAATGGGGCTTAATGGGCTATCCTAGGAGAAATATGGAAGACTTTGTTGCTGTGAGTGACTTGAATTGTATAGACCTGGCCCAAGAAGTTTCAGAGGAGAACAGTTTCAGTATGTGGTATAGAAACTGGTTTTGTGTTATTTTGGTGAAGAAGGTGGCTGCTTTTTGCCCTTGTCTGAAGAGTCTACCTGAGGCTAAGGTAAAAAGATTTGTGATAATTGCAATGATAAAGGAAGTGTCAAAAAAAACCCTGCAGAAACTTTGTCCTATGGTCAAGTCTCATGAAGAGCATTTTGAACAAGCATAGCAAGCTTAGAAAGGAAAACATAAACTGCATGGTTTGAGTATTAATGGGGCATAAGGAAGTGAAATAGAGCTGAATCCTGTGTTCTAGGAGATAGCAGATTAAGGGAGTGGGTCTTTGGGGCAAGATCCTACCCAGCTAAATTTAGATCCAGGCATGGTGGTATACATCTTTAATCCAAAGAGACATGCATGCAGATCTCTTGAGTTCAAGGTTAATCTACAGAGCAAGATCCAGGACAGCCACGCTTAGGCAGTGAAGGAATTAGAAAAGAGGAAGCTAGTGATAGTATAATAGAACAAGGGGATCATGTTTTAGTTCCTGCAAGCAGCAGAACTCTGCAACTTTGGCCATGTGGCTCTGGCTTTAGAGTCCAGAATAAAAGGGACTACTGGGACAATTGATGCTGATTAGCCAGGGCTAAGAAATTAACAGTGATTAAGAAGAGACCAGCATCACTGAGGTGAAATCTTCTGGGAAGTGTTTCCCGAGAGCACAAAGAAGCTGTGTTCCAGAGATAGCCAAGCTGCAGCTGTACTTGGAAATGTGTATGAGTCACCCAGTTGGTACTGGTTTTGAAGGCATGAAGGAGTCATGAACAGTAGCTTGGCACTGGGAGAGGTCATGGAAGGCCATTGGTGAAGGTGCAGCCTCAGTTGCAATTAGTGTCCCAGGACTGAAGGGGTCATGCAAAGAAATTGAGGCTTGGCACCATGAAGAGATTCTGTGAGAGGCTGTTGGTGAAGCCTATTTGCAGCAGATTCCAGTACTGTGAGATGACCACCAAGAATAGCAGCATCAGTGGAGTGGATCAACCTGAGCTTAGAGTACTAGAGAGGGCAGAGCTGAAGAAGTGACACCACCCCTTTGGAGGAGCCCAGAAGATCATGTGTGGATCCCAGACATTGAAACAAGAAGCTGTAACATTGAAGTTGCCTTGGAGACCCCAAGATGCTCGAGATGCCAGAGCCATGGGTTATCTGCTGAGGAAAGCTGCTAATAGAAAGTGGAACCAACCCAGGAGAAAAAAGCTTGTTGAAGTCAACACAGATGAAAAAGGAGTTGGAGGTCTGAAGACTGCCTTGACATCAGCCACAGAGATACAGAGTATGGAGTTTGCCCATCTGGTTTCCTGTCTTGCTTTGGGATTACAGTTAAGTGATTGGATGAATCTCAGAGACTTTGAACTTTGGACTTTTAACATTATTGATTATGGTGCCTTTGGATTTTGGACTAAATGTATTTTGCATTATGCTGTTTAGGTGTGGCTCCCATGGGCACATATTTGAACAAACCTATGGGGACCAGGGAGTGGAATGTCATGGTTTGAATAATGGTTGGCCCAGGGAGTGGCACTATTAGGAGGTGTGGCCTTGCTGGAGTAGGCGTGTCACTGTGGGGGTGGGCTTATAAGAGTTGCCTTGATCATCATGTCTATTCACAGCAGTAAAACCCTAAGACACTTTCCATCTCTCTCTGTCTCTGCCTCTGCCTCTCTGTCATTCTCTGTGTCTGTCTGTGTCTGTCGGTCTGTCTGTCTGTTTTGTCTGTCTGACTCTAGCAGTGCTGGGGATAGAAGCCAAACTTTATACATGCTAACCAAGCATTCTACCCCTGAGCTACATCCCCAGCCCAAGAGTCATGGGTTTTCTAACTTTTCCCCCCATGATAAAATTCTATTAAATGATGATGCTATTGGGGATTCTCTTGTTTTGAATTCATTTGTTCATTTACTCAATTAAATAAAGACCTTGGCACATGACAGGGCTTTCTTGTCTTTGTGGGTGATGCAAGAAGGAAGGATGTTAAAGCCAGGTCACATAATGGAGGCTCCAGGCCTGGGAACCTGAGAATATCCCTCCTACTTTGGATGCCTGGGTTCCTTTTACTCTTGGCTGGTAGAAGGTCGAAGAATCACTGGCTGGTGCCAGCCGTGTGGTGGAGAATGTGTCATGGAGACACACAAGAAGAACGCCACACTGGAGCTCAGGACACTAGTTCTGGACTATGAGTGGCACACAAGGAAGTGTTTGCCCAAAGGGTTGACACTGGGGCCACACTTGCTGGTTGTCCCATGGGGCCCTCAGCCTTCTTATCAAAGTGCTGATGCAGATGGCATCTGACCCTGCAGAGGGAGTCTCCTTGCTAGACATCCTAGAGGGTCATCCCTCTGGGCAGGTCCTGGGGTAGGCGGGAGAAGGGGAGGTCTGTATGTGGGCAGGTCTGTAGGGGAGAGAGACAAAGTACAGCCAAGTTTTATTGATCCTGCAGCTCTAGAGAAGCGGCTGCTTCTGTAGAAGTCAATTCTTCATTAGCCGAGCTTTAATGGATCTTAAAGACACATTTTGAAAATAGTCATTTTGGATGAAAGTACACCCCCACCCTCCAAGTGCATTTCTTTCTCTTTCCTCTTGTTTTTCCTGGGTTTTCTGTTTTGTCATTTGAGGTGGGGTCTCGTTGTGTAGTCTATTATTGTTGTGGGTTTCTGCTGTACCTTCGATTATTTAGTTCCCAAATAAAAGACATAAAACCTTTATATTTATAATAAGCCTTAAAGCACTAGAGCTGAGCAGATACCAACCCTCTGTGCTATTTTGTCCTCTTCCCTGTCGATAACCCTGAGATACCACTTGCCATGTTCTGCCTGGGCCATTCCTACTCCAACAGGCTGGCCCTCATGGCCATGCGCTCACGATGTCCCTGCCTCATGCACCCTTCTCCTTTCTCCCCTCTGTCCTGGCCTCTGCCTCCAACCCCAAGCCCAAGAAGGAAGCCCTATCTACTTCTCTTTTGCCCAGCCATAGGCTGCAGGCATCTTTAGTCAAACCAATAGTTTAAAATTAAGGAGCAAGGTTCACACAGCAAAAGCTGGTATGTGTGAGAATTCTCTCTTCTTGAGGCAACTAGACTTTGGGATACAGAATTTGGCGTTACAGTATGGCAACAGACAAAACCTCAACAATTCCCCCTTTTTTGTTTAAATATGAAGTCTCTTTCTCATATAATAATGAATAGCGTACACTAGGAACAGTTAGGAAGCACGTATAAAAATTATTAGGTAAGCGTTACATTCACAAAGTCCACTCTGTTTACACTGGGCAACTTAGACAAAGCATTCTATCAACTGCCCTATCTTGCTGAGTTCAGAGTTCCATATCGAAATCACTTTTCTATCCTAATTTGTATTACCATCCTGAAAACAGCTTCGTAGATGAATCTTAGACGACTATGACTATCTGGTCTTCAGGCCCATAAGAGACCTGAGAAGGAATAAATATTGCCCAAGTGTTCAGGAAGTGCAGGGCTCGGCTTCCAGAAGTTACAGAAATGGCAGAGACAGCCGACCGCCTGGACTGTCCCCAACATCACCTAAAACATTGGAGCACCATCTTGAGCTTTTAGGTCCAGACAGAGAATTTGTGAAGGAGGAAATACCCTGTCTTGGCAAAGCTCGGCAGTCAACTTCCCTGAGTCCATTTGGTCCCTCTGGCAGCATCCAGTCTGAGGATGAAGTTAGGGCTTTGTCTTTGCCCATGAAGCCGTCTCCAAGTGGAGGTCCTTTGATGCGCATCAACTTCTTCCAAGTCGAAAGGGTTGCTGCCAGGAGCTGACACGTCTCAATGTCAAAGAAAGCCCTAGATTAGTAAAACAACATCTTTAAATGCTGTATTCTGTAAGGCTGAGGGGTTTGAAGACCATCTCAATCCATAGCCTATCTGAACAAGCAAACATTGCTTGTTTCTAGCCTTTTATTATCTGTTCAACCCAAGATGCATATTTCTCTGATGACCCAGGCTAGTGTCTGGTGTGACCATGAGTTTGATTGTCTGGCCATTAACTTGCATTTCTCTACCATGCCTAACAGTTTGTGAGAGTGGCTATTAAAAGGATTGGGACTAAATCTTGCATTTTCAAATGACCTATATATGAGTTGAAACATGCAGATGTACATTGTAACAAAAATTGATCTTAAAGTTTATATCAATATACAAAGATTTATACCAGTGAAAACCTTGAACCTTTATCAGTATACAATAAATTATATCAGTGTAAATAAAAATAACCTTATTTGAGAATAGCATTATCTCTAAGATGAAGAGTAGATTCAGTAATATACTTATTTATTCTACTGTTTCCATAGGATAATTCTATATAGTATGACTGGAACTCATGAACCTCCTGCTTCAGCTTCCCATGTGCTGAGATTAGAGGCATGTGCTACCACACGCAGCTCCTGCTTTCTTGTTTGTATTTGTGTGTGTGTATGTGTGTGTGTGTGTGTGTGCATATGTATGTGTTATATATATATATATGTGTTGTTTGTGTGTGTGTCATGTATGTGGTGTGTGTGTATGTGATACATGTGTTGTTTGTGTGCCATGTATGTGGTATATGTATATGTGATACATGTGTTATTTGTGTGCCATGTATGTGGTATGTGTATATGTGATACATGTGTTGTTTGTGTGCCATGTATGTGGTATGTGTGTATGTGATACATGTGTTGTTTGTGTGCCATGTATGTGCTATGTGTATTTGTGATACATGTGTTATTTGTATGTGTGTGCCATGTATGTGATGTGTGTGTTATGTGTGTGTGCATGCACATATGTATACATTATATAGAGGGTGTACACCCCTGTGCGTCTACATGCAGAGGCCAGGGATCTAACATCTTCTTTACCACTTTCCATCTTACTTGGTTAAGACAGCTTCTCTCATTGAACCTGGAACTTAACATTTGGCTAGGTTTACCGGCTAATGAACTTAAGGGATCCTCCTGTCTCTGACGCTCCCATGCTAAGGTTACAGGGGTGTGGGTCCACACATGTGGGTCTTAGAATCCAAACTCTGGCCCTCATGTTTTCATTGAAAGTACTTTACTGAGCCACCTCCCTGGCCCCAGCTCCTGCTTTCTTAAGAGAAAGCTGTTGGCTTGGGTCTTCACTGTGGACGTCGCTGTTGCGGTGATTCTAGAAGCCTGTGCCAGCCCAGCATCCCTGGCCCTCCTGCCTTTTCTAGCTGTTGTGTCTTTGATCCTGTTTTCCCTACCCTCTGTCATCTGCCAGTTGCTTCTACCTACGTTCTTCACCCTCTCAGGTGTCTAAAGCACACTGTGAGCCAGTCACCGGGCCAGAAGGGTGGAGGGACATAGCACCCTCAGACCCGCTGGAGGCCTTCCTTCCTGCCCATAGATTTTCATGTGGTGCTGAAGCTGCACACTGCACTGGTAGATGCTCAGCGACCCCCACAGCTATCTCCCCTGGGCTCAATCTGCTGCTGGGGTTAAGCTTAGCCTCTCTAGTAAGTATTTGGGAAATTAATTCTAAGGTAATTTTTTTCTTTTTACTTATTTAGTTTGTGTGCGTAGTACCAAAGCATGTTTGGAAGACAGAGGGCAAGCCTCTGGGATTTGGTCCTCACCTTCCACCTTGTGTGAGCCTGGGTACTTCTCATTCCTCAGCATAAGCTAGCTGGTCTTCAAACTTCCAGTGGATTCTCCTAGCTCTGCCTCCTGTCTCTTTGTCTTGTCTCTGGAGGGCTGGGATTGCAGATCCACACCACTGCAGCAGGCTTCTAGCTCAGGCTGTCAGCCTCAGGACTTCAAGCCCCCCTCTACTGTCCCTCCCCCTTCTGTCCTCACTGCCCCTCCCTTCCTCTCAACTTCTTCCCTTTGTTCTCCTTGCACACCTCCGTTTCTTTCCTCTCTTCGGACTTCCCCACCTAGTTTTGAGGCTCAGTCCCGAGGAAGGGAGATTCATGATGCTGTCCTCAGCCATCTCCCAAAGGTGAGAGTGACAGGGCTGTTTGTCCTCTGTCCTCTGCCTCTTGGGGGCAGGTGACAGCTTTTCTCTGTCAACCCTCTCCCCATGGCCTTCCTTGTGCCATGCCTCTCGTCCGGGGCAAGGCCCAGCTGTAATTATGAGAAGGCTTCTGGGAACACGATTAGAGAGGAATGAAAGATGCATCTGTTTAATATTTTCAAAATATCGTTCCAGTTGCGTAAACATAAATAAAACATGGACTCTGCCCATGAAAAACTTCCTCCTGTCAAGGAGATGGATGGGTGACCAACACTTTCCGAATGACTCAGTAAACACTACTGCAGTCCCCCGCTCCCTACCCCTCCTGCACACGCCAGCATATGCACACACACTCAAGCCATCCACTCCTTTAGTCTGCTGCATGATGGTGTCTGTGACCTCACTCCCGTGTCCCAGTCACTTGTACAGAGATTTTTAGCTTCTAGCATGTAAGAGCCTTGTCAATTCGTAGCACAGGGCATAATTTCTAAATTCATTCATTAAAAACAATAAATAAATAAAGACCCAGGCACTGAGTTTTCCCAGCCCTGAAGTCACCGGGATGAATTGCCCGTGAGCTCTCAGACCGCATTCCAGAGGAAGGGCCTCCCTGGAACCTAAAAGGTCTGTGAGCTAAGCTGGGACAAGGAGTTTCCTGTTTGTGTTTGTGACTGTCTAAGGGATTTCAGCTTTTCCTTTACCTAGGGAGTTGGCCTAAGGTCATCTCAGCAGTGTCTGCCTGTGGCCCTGTCACCAACGGAAAGTAAGCTGCTTCCATGTGTCCTAGTTGTCAGTGTTTCCAGAAGCCATCTTATTAACCAGTGCTTGCAGGTTAGGGAATTCTCGGATGCGACCGTAGGTCTTTACTTGATGTGTTAATAAAGAGGCACACATATTCCACATCACAGATCCGAGTGTTTTGATAACTGTATTTCAGCATGACGAGCTTCTGCTATAAGGCCATGCATTAGGAAACATTGTTTTGCACGAGGGCTCATGTGCTACCAGGGGAACCTATTGCCCGAAAGGCTTAGAACATGTCATCTAGTTGGATGAAAAGGCCTGTGCTTGAACAGTCCCGTTAAAGTGGCATGGTCCAGGCTTTGGACCTTGTCATTGGAACGGTGGTAGGGAGGTATAGAGCCACAAATGTACCTGATGTCCGGAAAGCTCAACTAGGTCTCCATAGAAGATAACCAGGGCCCTGAGCAACAACAGTGACAATAGTCAGTATGCATTGACATCTGTGTCCCTGGCAGATATATAAGTGCTTTAAGTTCAGCATCTTGCAACTTCTAACAGCCTCAGGAGGTAGGCACTGGACATGAGGTAGCTATGCACACCTTAGAGATGAGGGATCCAAGGCCTAGAGAGCTGAGTTGACATGCTCAAAAGCATGCAGGTCGACACTGGCTGACTCAAGGTTGCACATAGTGTGGTGTTTTTCTCCACCTCCCCAAGTATGGAGGCAAAGCAGGAAGGAACACTCAGGGCTTGTGTCTGCATTTCCCTGGCCATGTGTGACAGTGTTTGCCTCACAGGGTGGCCAAGATTGTGGGGTTGGGCAAAGGTGTGGTCGGAGGGGAGAGGGCTACTTCAGAAGTGCATTTCTGAACACTAGATTTCTTTGTCCTGGAACGTTGGGGCACAGGAATTCCGGGTGCAATCCACAGTGTCACATCACAAGGAGAGTAACAGTCATCTCTCTGAAAACTTGGGAGAAACAGGTTCAGGAAAACCTTAAAACTGGCATCCCACTGCACACAGACACCACCCTGAGCTACAAATGGTTTCAGAGGACTAAGGATCTGTTATGCTGAGCTGAGTCCTGGGCTTCGTTAGGGCAGTTACCTGTGGAGGTGATGCACCACCCAGGACAACTGTTCCTAAGTGCAGGGTTGCTCCAGGAAAACACCTCCCTCTCAAGCTGATTGAGCTGCTGGGAGCAAGTGGCCATTTTTATCAGCTTCCTGTTTGTCTGTTAGGCCTTGCCCTGTGTGTGTGGTGTTCTAATGGTTTATGCCACTCACGGAAGATTGTGTGTGTGTGTGTGTGTGTGTGTGTGTGTGTGTGTGTGTGTGTGTGTGTGCTTGTATGTGTCTCTATGTGTGCGTGTGTACATCAGGGGGAGTATTTGGATGTTGTTCCTCAGGCATAGTTCCCCCCACCTTTTGTTTTTTGAGACAAGGTCTCTTCTTGGCCTGGAACTCTCCAAGTCGCTAGACCTTGAGTCTAGCTCTCCAAGCTAGGCTTGTGAGCCCCAGAGGCCTGCTTCTCCGGCCTCCCCATGCACTGAATTACAAGAACACACCACTGCTCCTGGCACTTTTAATGTGGGTTCTGAGAGTTCAACTCAGGTCATGGTGCTTACAAGGGAAGCACTTTGCTAACTGAGCCATCTCCCTGTCTCCCAAGAGATGATTACGTCTCTACCACCTGTGTCCAGCCAGATGTCTGTGGAGACCCAGGAAGCAAAGGACACACACACTGACAATAAGGGCAGCTACCGCATCCCAGTTTGACTCTGGCAACAGCCCACACTCACTGTGGACTCCACTGGAATGGCTCATGGGCACTGTGCTGCTTCCAGACTGACTAGTTTCCAGCTTCTCTCCTCTGATGATGGCATTGCAAAAGGACACCTCATGGGACCTGCTGACCCCTTTAGATATATGACATTACATTTAGGAGAAGAAATAGAGTTCCTGCCATAAATCCTAGGAAACATGTCTTTCCCGGCTGAGGAGAGACAAAGGGAAGCTCGCTGGATACCTACGAGATGCCCACGCACGTTACGCCAGCTCCAGTGGGCTCCACACTCCTGTTTCCATCTGGCTTTGCTGAGGAGAAAACAGGTATGAGTGGAGAGTGGCTGGTGCGGCTGAAGCCTCCTCCCTCAGAACTAGCAGAGCTGGGTTCCTGCTCAGGTCTAGTTGTCCTCAGGTCCTTCCTTGATTTTCTTTGTTGCCCTCCCAGTGACACTTCAGCTGTGAAAAAGGCCTGAGAATTCCGAGCACGTGGCACCTTTGCTTTATTATTAATTGTGTTTGCAAGTTAGAAATGCCAACACCAAACTCCCTGTTCTGTTGACAAACAGGAAATGCCAGGTTAAAACTCAGCAAGAAGAAACACCCTAGGAGAGAAGCTGCTTGAGGGAGCCCTTATTGTCCACCTAGCACTCCGGGGTTTCTGGTGGCTCCCCATGCTGGCTGCTGGGCACATTGTGGCTGTGCTCTAGTTGGGTACGCAAGGAGCTGCAGAGGGTGCTGGGTCGGGCAGGGGGTGCTGCCCCAGCCTGGTGGGGTGTCAGGATTCAGGTTGGCTGTACACTCTGATGTTGCATCAGGAAGGCCAAGTGGAAAGTGGTCCAGCGACACTTGGAACTTCTCTGTAGCCACAGCCATGTTGATCTAGAATACGCAGCCTTCTGACCCTGTGAGCGTCACGTGTTTGAGAGTGACAATAATAATAAAGCACCTCTCGAAATAGAGAAGGAATCGGAGTTATTAGTGAAGGCCATGTCCCATGCCTCCTCAGGAACTTTTTGAAAAGCTAAGTGAAATTTGCCAATAAGGTTTCTCCAGAACCAGGTTAAACCTGGGATGTGCCAAGACCACTACTCACTCAGAAGCCTCGCTCACTCCTCTCACTCCTGGCCCCCTACAAGATCTGGCTGCTAACCCTTTATCTTCCCAAGCCCTCGCCTGCCCATGGACACATTCCTGTGGTTTGGATCCTTTCCCTCCCTTCATTGACCAGCCAGCAACTGTGCTTTTAGACCTAAGAAACGAGACGGAGGTGGTCAGAAGGACCAACATTCCAATCCTGGCCCTGTGACCTTAAGTGAGCCCTTGAAGCTTTGAACCACTGTTGAAAATCGAGTATGTGGAGTCCCTGCCAGCCAAGCCTTGGTTTTCTCATCCCCTGAGTGTGGCATTGAGAAATGGCCTAGATCTGGTGGAAGTCTGCTTGCAAGGAATCCCAGTACCGCACTGCATCTCTCTCACCCTCCCACCTTCGGTGGTGTGATGGTTAATATTATCAACTTGATGGGCTCTAAAATCGCCTAGGAGACAAGCCTCTGGGAATGTCTGCCGGTGACTTTCTGGCCTGCGGGTGTGGGGCAGGATAAACAGGACAAGTGAGCGGAACACTAGCCTTCCTCCCAGCTCTGCTTCCTGACTTGGTGGTGCAACTGACTGGCTTCCTCCGGTTTCCTGTGCCATGGGGAGCCAGAATAAACCCCTGCCTTTTAAAGGTGGCTCGGGCAGGCATTTTTGCTTCGGCAGTGATAAAGCAAATGCTCATGGAAACCCTTTAAGCCACGTTCCGGGTAGTAGCTAGAGTTGGGTGAAGGAGCGATGCCATTCAAGGTGGTATGAAGAGTCAGGCGAAGGAGCCGTGTCCTCCCCCTCCGTTCTCCCCGAAGCACCCAGCCTGTGCTGATGACAGATTACTGGATAAATGCGAGAATAATCTCTCTCCCTTCCCAGCTCCCATACTGTTTCTTGGTGCTTAGATACTCAAAAGACATTTTGGGTTTCTCGTCCTCTGCCATAGCCAGCCACGCTCATCTACCTGCTCACCCCCCACCCCCTGTGCCCTTTCACCCAGGCAGTGCTCACAGAACCCACCACCTTGAGCCTCGCTCCCCAGGCTGCAGGGTGGGGAAAAAGCCCCTCAGCCCTTCCAAGTCCCCTCCTCTTCTTCTTGCTGTAGAATCATCCCTGGTTGTCCCGAGTCCTTGGGGCAAACCTGCCATTACAGTGAGCAGGCTTTCGAGACAGAGTATACAAGGCTAGCATCCTTTTCCCATGCAGTCAGGACTTTGAATTCCCTGGGGTGGGTCAATTGATAACAAGTTTCAAAACTCAGACTCTCTGCCTAAGGCTCAGCCTCCCTCAGAATCAGACCTGCTCCCCCAAGTCTTTTTATTGATGTTTTTAGGAGCCACAAGAAGGTATCACGTGAATTCTTACCTGGAATTGCACAAAAGGAACATGCAGCAGAGTCTGAGGGCCCCACTCCCTCAGCTCCTTCCCCTATGGGTAGAGAATGTAAACCACCCTGCATTCTGGGAGAGAAAGTTTTCAGGTGCTGGAGAACGTGCCAGGTACTCTGCTCAGAGAGAGATTTTGGGAACATTTGTGAACCATCTGCTCTTAAGATCTGTCTACATTGGTTACTGTTCACCTGTCTCCCTCCCTGGTCTGGGGACCATAGCAACGATGACTCCTCCAAGGAGTAGAAGCAAGGGATAGATCCACACAGCTTCCACCCCCGCCAGAAGCAGATCCTTAACCCAGAGTATTTAGGACTTAGGCTGTTTCACCTGGTTCCCATCGTTCCGTGTTCTCCGTTTTGCCAATCGGGAGACCGGGTGTAGGAAACTATGAAGATGTTCCGGTGCCAGCCTAATGTGGCAAAGCTAAGTAGAGGCAGAGCCAGCATCCAAACCTGGTTCTGGTCCAAATCCTGATCCAGATCCCTGGTCCCATCTGTCCTTGTATTCCTGCACCATCGGTCCCCAAGGCTCATGATACAGTTAGGACACCAATACCCAGTGCACATTCTATAGGGCAGCACCCCAAACTTCAGACACCAGCTGGAAAGCTGTGGTTCCGGGCCACCAGCCTTTTTGCAACCCAGCCCAGCATTGTTAGCGCCCTGCCCCTTACCCCTTGCCCCCTTCCCCTTATCCCCTTGCCCCCTGCTCCCTGCCCCCTGCCCCTTGCCCCCTGCTCCTTGCCCCTTGCCCCCTGCCCCCTGCCCAGCTCTCCTTACTTTATAAGGTGGCAGGTTCACTTAGGAAGTTGCTGTGGTCTATCTCACCAGGTGGCATTACCATAAGCCTAAGGTGGAGATGACCTAGAAATAATTGTCTTTTATTTTCCTTTTCCTTCCTCCTCTTATCTGTCCCTTCAGTGGCTCCTGAGTAGCACTGTGAATAGAGACTGAGAAAATGGAGTGGTCTTCCTTGAAGCTCCGAACAAGGGAGCCCAGCCTCATGGTTTTATCTCCAAGTCCAGACAGACTCATTGCCCTTGGACCTCAGTTTACCAATGCAATTCATTTTCAATTGTCTTTGAATGGCCCTTCTGGTTTTCTAAGCACCTCAGGGTCCTTGTCATGCTTCCAACCTCCATGGAGTGGTGATTCCAAGTCTCTGGCTGTTGCAGATTAGATAACAAGTCTCGGGAAATGTCTATAATTAGCTGAAGTCGATGTGTCTCTGAGGGGATGGGACCAGCCTAGAAACTGGGATTGGAAGCTAGGTGTTCATTCCCCAGCTGCAGCCAGTCAAACCCTATCCTGCAGAGAGCCCTGCTGAGTGATTTAATACAGCACTGTTTTATGTGCCCTGCAGAATGGAGGTTTGGGCCGCGTTCAGTTCCTAGTCTATCCTATTTGCCAGCTAATGAGACAAATTGTGGGCCCCATAAAAAATTAAACAGCAGCTGCTTCATTTTCTTCCTATCGAACTTTGAGATTACAGCCATCTCGTTTGCACAGCAGCTCAAGATGTAGATGCAGGGGCCGGTGGGGTCCAGAGGTCCTTCATTTTAACCAAAATCGTATGTTCTCCCAGAATGACTGGCTTAAAATACTTGGAGCAACCATTCACGAACGGAACCATTGGTCGTGCAAATAGAGGGCGCGGCCACTGATCATCCTGCTGGGTGCTAATTAATAATTCTGCAAAGGTGGAGGAGCCAGGACTAATGTCAGAGATGAAATTGGGGAACGGATGGAGCTCCCAGGAAATTAGCATTCCGCCAAATGCTGGGGCGTGGCGTTCCGTAGCCTCCCGCAGGAGGATGACCGGGACAGAAACCCTTTGCGGGTCTTATTTTCACCTTTGACCTTCCTGCACACCTTTCCGTCTTGTTTTCTGGCCTGTAGTGATAACAGAGCCTGCGTCTTGACACCAGAGAGAACAGGGCTTAATCAGGTTCTGTGTCAGTCAGGTTCTGTGTCAGAGGTTTGGGGATTTTTTTCTCTTTTTTTTTTTTACTATTTTGCAAGAAAAACATAACAGAAAAAAATGTTGACTATATTTCTGAGCAAACAAGAATCTATTTGCAGTCCCCCCCCTTTGTGTTAACCTTAATTTATTCTGGTAGATGACTTCTTGCAGACACTCTGTTCCTCCGCCAAGGCTGAAGCGCACCATTTCAACCACGAATCTGGAGCGAAATCTGAAAGTAAAGAGGACTGGTGCTTCAGTGCCCTTGAGTGGCATTTACTTACTTACTTACTTATGTATCTGAAGAGAAGCTGCTTCACAGCAGCCCAGGCTACCCAGAAGAGCCTCTGACGTCACATTAGCACCGCCTCCCTTTATCAGAACTCCAGGTAGTATTTCAGCTAAGACCCCAGCAGAGGCCATTTGTTTGGGGGGAACTCAAGGGGTTTCATCTCCCCGTTCCTGATTTATCTCCATCCTCAGCAAACTCCACTGACAGCGTGTTTATAACACAGTGCTTAGGAAATTAAGTGGCTTCAGATCGTGTGCAATGGTCCATTATCGGCCCCCACCAGACGGCTGCTCTTTCCTCGAATCCATCTGTGCCGTTTCCTCTCCAGCCTCCTGGTCCCCACCCAGTACTATTATTCCCAGCGTGCTGCCGACCCTTGTGGGGAGGAGGGCCATAAAGCACCCAGCCATATTCTGAATGTCACAGACCCTCTCCCGTAGCTGCAGCCCTTCAGGATCCTGGGCGGCTCACAGACAACGCTGCTCTGAGGCAGGAAGATGATTTAGGGGAGCAACTAAAGGGACATTATGCTGTTTTTCTGGCGCCTCTGTGGAATTTAATGTCCTCCAGAGTGGCGCTGGGCCTCTGCTGTACAGTTCTGGAGGATCCGGCTGCTTCGTCAGGTTTGGGGTCCTGCAGACTGTTGTGTGTTTGTTGACTCCCATATTTCCCCTCCCCCTCCCAACCCCAATTTGATTGTCTCGTGCTCTGGAGTTCACAGAAAAACAGTGTTTGCTGTAGTTATAACTGTTCGTTGTAGACAGTGTGAATAACTCAAGGCAGTATCAAACAATAGAAGAGTTGCCAGCCCGCCTTTACTTTTTCTCATAAGTGTATCTTCTTTCCGTATTTAAAACAAAGACCCTAGGCCAACAAGATGGCTGCGTTGGTAAAGGCTTTCTACCAAGGCCGGCTGGCTCTCTGAGGTCAATCCTCAGGACCCACGTGCTGTAAGGAAAGAACTGACTCTTACACATTGACCTCTGACCTCCACTTGCATGCAGTGGCTCATGCATGCACGCTCATGTGCGTATGTATGTGTGCAAAATTAAATGAATACGTAAATATAAAGTATTTATATAAAATGAACAAATGTAAAATTTAAAAATCCTGCTATGTATGGCTTGAGGGTAGGTAATACATACACAAGAAATTGCCCAGTAGCCGTTAACATTTAGTGATTAGAAGTTCTTCCAAAACACAATTAGTGGTCTCAGAACACGGTGTCTCGTGAACTGCTCATTAGCTGTTATTATGATCAGCTTGGTGCCTCTTGTACAGGTGCTCCCGGGGAGCTGCTGTCAGGCCTACATGTTTGGGAACCAAGATGGTAGGAGATTTTATCCAAGGATTTCCAGTTTTAAGAAGAGTAGACGGGAGTCCACGCTGGGCTGCGGCTCAGTCCCATACCCCAGCTGTCCTTGAGTAAGAAGTGCAGCACGAGCTCCCAACACTGCTCCTGTGGTCACTGGCCTGCCGTGGTTAAAAGCACTTCCCGGAGCTGTCTACCCTAAGGAGTGGCATAGCCTTGCAAGCCACAGGACTCCGTGAAGATCAAAGGGGCAGCCATTGAGAATGACTTCCAGTTGGTCATCTGAGGGTCACAAGGGGCAGACAATTGTTAGACCTGGACGCTCCCCAGAACCGTCCCAGGAGCCACCCACGGCAGAGCTCTCAGGCAGTTCATGTGACACTCCATGAGCCGCACGGGTCATATGCAAGAGTCCAAGTCACCCATGTGTGCAAAGACAGAATAAGGCTAGCCAGCTCTGTACTGGGTATGGCAGACTTGTCCCAGAGGACTAGTCCCTTACCTGACTACTTCTTGACCCACAGGATGCCCTCCATCCAGACCCTAAGCATTCTAGAGTCTAGATTGTTTCTCCCTATTAACAGCAAGCATGTATATCTAGAATGAAGCTTCAGCAGAGACCGAGAATCCTGACATCACTGTATCCCTCTCTATCACGCATCATCCAGCCAGCAAGTTGTGCTGTGCTCTTCTGGGAAGTCTCGGGAAACCCTTATGTTGCTATTCTTATGCCCCTTGTCCAGTTCTGAGCATGCTTCGAGCCCATGCTGTGGCCCCTAAGTTGACTCCGCACAAACCCCATGGTTCAGATCTCACCAACTCACACTCTGCTGGCCACTTGCTGCTCTCCTCACCCAGCTTTCCTCTACTGACAAAATCTCCTAGCATCTGCCAGACAGACTGCTCAGCACAAGGTACAGTGGGAACAAGGAGAGGGTCGGGGTCTATAGGTGTGGTGCAGGCATCTTCATAGTGGTTGGGGATGGCCTGTGTGCTCCCTTTATCTGGGTTTCTGCCTTGAAACCTTGCTGATTGGCTGCGTCCAAGTCTGTTTCGTTTTCCTTTGTTTCATTTTGAACATTTTATCCTGTGGGTGCTTGGGCATAATTTGTCACAAGAGGAAGACACACAATTCCTTTTATATACTAAGAGAATAATAGTCTCCGTTGGGTTTTTTTTTAACAGCTAAAAATGAGCCACAACCTCAACGTGCCACTTTGAATGACTCTTTCCAGCTGTCCTGATCAGAAGTCCTTATATTTTCCCCGTATTCCCATGATACTCTTTCTATTATATGGCTGCTGTCTTCCTGGAGAGGAATTTGGCAGTGGCTAAAGGTGCCTTCAGGTGACAACACCCACATCAGTGGTGGGCAGAGCATCGCATTTTCTCACGGAGGCTTGTTCTGCTGCCCCTGCAGCGTGAAGGCCTGCGGATGTCCCCTGTTCATAGTCCTTTCTCCTCGGCTGTATGAGCTTACACGGTCATCTGTATGTCTTGTCTGTTTGTCTTATTTAACAGAGTTCTTCAGATGAGTTCTAAGATGTCTTCCTTCACAGCTTCTTTTTATATTTATTTACCTATTATGCAGTTTTCAGAACTTTTTTTTAATAAAGACTTAAATAGCCTAAAAAGGAGGTAGGTGATAAAATCTGTTACTTGGAGTATATCATTTAAATAAATTGTCCCTCAATGTTCCAATAACACATTTGCTGCCATAAATCCCAGCAGCTGAGTAAGGAACAGCGTCCCAATGACTGTTGGCTTTAACCCAGAACCACTGAGTCACAGGGGATGGTGGTAATGGGGAGTTCACGGCAAGTTCTGGTGATAAATATGTGTGGGTGGTGGGAGAATTTCCTCTGACCTAACTATCCTGAAAGAAAAGGGAAGGGAAGGGGGGGTTGGGGATTTAGCTCAGTGGTAGAGCGCTTGCCTAGAAAGCGCAAGGCCCTGGGTTCGGTCCCCAGCTCCGAAAAAAAGAAAAAAAAAAGAAAGAAAGAAAAGAAAAGGGAAGGGGCGAGATGGCTCAGCATTTAAGAGCACTCGTTGCTCTTCTGATGGACCTGGGTTCAATTCCCAGCAGCCACGTGGTCTCTCACAGCTGTCTGTAACTCCACTTCAGACCCCAGGCACGCACAGAGCCCGAAGGTGCACACGCAGGCAGAATACCCGTACACGTAAAAGTTTGAAAGAAAAGGAAGTTCAACAGCAGCACAAACAGACCCCTCTTCTCATTATTAGTCACTGCGAGTTGGGGGTTCACCGTCAGTGGGTGGCCCGGTGCCGAGACACACGCTGTACTAGGTGCTCTCTTGTCCATCTTTCATTTCACGAGCTGCTGCAGTTTGGGTGTTGATGGTCTCTCAAGAGCACCTGAGTCCAGTGTCCGGCTCCTGGGAGTATTGGGGTGACCCTGAAAACAGTGGGACCTGCTAGGATACCGTTACATCGCTGGTATGTGCTGTTGAGGGGACGGTAAGCTCTGAGTCGCCACCACATCTTACTTCATTTCTCCTTGCCTTGAGATGAGCAGCTTTTCCACAGCCAACTTCCCAACACACACACACATACACACTCACACATACACTCACACACACACACTCACACACACACACTCTCACACACTCATACACACACACACACACACACACACACACACAGAGTCACAAGTCCCCAGGGCAGTTGAGAGAGTAAGAGATTGGAACGCTCACACACTGGCTTAGACCGCACTTAGCGAAGGAGCTATTGAGGGGGGCCGGAGCACAGTTCTGCTAAAAGACTGCTTGAAAAGTTGTTGCTGTTAACAGTTGGGTTTTCTGCAGCGACTGCGAGAGCTAATGCTATCAAACTGTTGGAGTGATCTCTTGGGGATGCCGTGGGATGAGACGAGACTGTGTGTGTAAAATGCTCTGTAAACTGCGAGCCTGTGTACGTGTGGGAAACGTGTTCTAGTATTGTCTGAAGGCTGTTGCTTGCAAAAAGGAAGGAAAGTCTTGATTTTACAAACCACAGAAGATAGCCACAGGCATCCTGAGATTACCGTCTAGCCCCGCCCCCTCCCCGCCCCCTCCCCAGGAATTGTCTTCCAGGCTGTGTTGGTCTTGACCCTCTAATACAGCTCTCTCGTGTTGTAGTGACCTTCAACTTTTATGATCCTAATATGAACATCTGCGTTTTCTGATGATCTCAGGTGACCCCTGTGGAAGGTAGCTTGACCTCCAAAGGGGTTGTAGCCCACAGGCGGACAGCTGATGGTCTAAGGACTTATATTCTGGGAGATTGTAACATGTTCTTATCAAGAAGAGTCTAGAAAGCTGTGCCTCCAGTGGATGGTAGATTTGATTAGCATGCAGGAGACCTTGGATGTGATGCCCAGAACCTCTTGAGGCAGATTTAGTAGAGCACATCTATCATCCTAACGCTTGGGACAAAGAGACAAGAGGGACAGAAGCTCAAGGGCGTCCTCTGCCAATCTGGACCACATGAAACCTTGTCTCAAAGGAGGAGGAAGAGGACCCAAGAAACCATTTTCAATACAACATTGCAACTAGGAATTTCCAAGTTATGTATCCAAGATCAAGGGCAGGCTAGACAAGCAACCCATATTATTCTCTTAATCATTTATTTAGAAAAAAATAAAAACAAAAAAAGATACATCTTTTCCCTTAGCAACCCATTCTCTAAAACCCTATCACACCTCATTCAGGTGTCCAAACATCCGATACCACAATTTATATCAAATACAAAGGGATCCTGCTGCCTCCTGCAGACAGGAAAACTCCCGTCTCTCCTGCTGGCCGCTGGTTAGGGCTAGCCTTGTGGATGGGTGTGATGTATGCTGCTGTTCTGGGCTGGAATTGCAGGGTCTGGAATGACTGCTTTGTTGCCAGCCGAGCTCTCATGGAGCAGTGTCAGGAGACTGCAGCGAAAATCGTGTTATGAGTTCGCTTTGTGATCGGTTTTATTGGAACCAAAACCGAGTGAAAGGCCGTAGGAATAATTGGGTAATCAAAGCGAATTAAATCAAGAAGGGGAAAGTATCAGTTCTGGCATCAAATGGGGATGGCTCTGACATCCACATCTGTGGTCTTTATCCATTTTAATCAAGTCTAAATTATGCCATTAAGACTTATTTTTGCGATGTTTACACTTGCTCAGACACAGCAGACTGTATTCATCTCTGGATATTTCTTGAAACATTAAAACCTCCCCCACTGTTTTCTGGGGAGGTGTTACCTAACTTGATTAGTATCCAGATATTCTGCACACATGCTCACGTGTAGGGTATGGCGTGTAGTGTTTGGAGAATGCATTCCAGATGTCGAGCTTTTGAGCCATGCAGATGAATCTTTTGTCCCAACTCTCACTGATACCTTTGGAGAACGAGATTTAAGTGGTGTGTTATTAGTGAGAGCCCACTAAAATAAATAACCGAATCACGCTTTCCCGGGTGGCAGAAATATGACTGCAGCAACTAGCCACGTTTTCTCCTGTTCCCTTGCAGTATTTCCCAAGGGCTACTGGTTTTTCAGAAAAGGGGGGAAAAATCTGTTTAGGCCAATAAATGGCAGCACTTGCTGTCCCTTCTTCCTGACTCTCTAAGTGTGTAACTGAACCCAGGCTGAGTTATGAGGGGATGACCGAACCAGGTTCACATGCAGAGAACTGGGTGTAGGAACCTTCTGTCTCCTTTAATGAAGCTTAGCTTTCTTTGCTGCTGGGGATTGGTCACTGTGTTAGCCCCCAGTGGAAACTGTCCCAAGCCCCTCTTTCCTTCTGCTCGCTCCAAGCACTTTCTGAGTACATCCCAGGGTCTTGGCATTTATAGTCTCAGCTTGGTTTAGGATTCTGTTTGCTTCATTGGTGTCTTGCACCCAAATCAAGAGCTGTTGTAGAGGTTGACTGCTCAACCCAAGAGAGACCATTGACCATCTTCCAGGGTACCCTAGCTACTGTCTCTGAAAAAAAAAAGTGTCACAACTCTCTGGCCCTGAATGCCACTGGCCCTGGTGTCCCCTGCCCACACTGTGCTCTGAAAGAACCCTGAGTTCAATCCCCAGAGGTCTGTGTGTCACCACGAACATTTCCATAGCTTCTCACTTTGGCCAAGGGAAGGACTCTGTAGGCTCAGTCATGTTCACAGGGGTCAGATACGAGCTTGAATATCGTGAGGTGGCAAGGAAGGTGGCCAGGAAGAGAAGCCATCCCCTCTGTATGAAGCCGTGCGTTGTTCTCTTTAGAAACTTGTGGAATATTAACAATATGGCAGCTTGCATACATTGTGACCCTGCCGTCTGCCACGCGTTGCTCTATGGGTATTTACATCTCACCAAGAGTTCACAGTCACGAGGAAGTAGAGACCTTTCTGACAACACTTCCTTATACAGCAGAAGCTAATGACACCTAGAGGTAAAGAGGCTTACCCAAGCTTGCAGCACAGAAAACCAGCATCTACTCTCACTCCACACCCTTTACCCTTACACACAAACTACATCACGTCAAGTAAATGCACTGCCATTACCCCACTTTGGCTATGGCATTGAATGCCGTGCTCCATCTAATCTTTCTGGTCATGGTCTCTGAGAGCAGCACAGAGTGCAGGCGAGCATGCTGGCATAGGTGCCACAAAACACCCCACAGAGCCGTCTTCCCTCCCACACAGCAGGGACTCTGGCCTCTCCTTGTCTGTTTTGCTTTTGTCTCAGGGAGGGTGAGGCAGGAGGATCTCATATTTAAGCCCTGCCCTTGGGGGCAAACTGAGTTTCAGGCCAACATAAGTGACTCAGCGAGATCTCATCTCAAATAAAAATTCAAAATGGCCCGGGGATACATCTTAGGGAAAGAACGCTTGCCTAGTAAGGATTAACAACGTGTGTGTGTGTGTGTGTGTGTGTGTGTGTGTGTGTGTGTGTGTGTGTGTGTGTATCCTGTCTGTCCCCACCCCCAAAAAGAACAAGAAGAAAAACAAACAAGACAAAAACAGAAAAAGGAAAGGGGGTGACCTCTCCTGTAGGAGTGGGTGTGGGTCCTGCACCAGCTTCTCCTCCAAACGCACTGTTTGTTGACAGAATAAGTCATATAAACAGAAGATAATTGTCCCTTCCTTATCTCTCTTATTAAAATGCTTTCCTCTCTTCTTCCTTTTTCTTTTTAAAACCAAAGATGAAAGTTTGCCAAACGTGGAAATTGTTTGTCCCAGAACACAGGAGGCCAAGAAGCACCTAATAACGTTATCATGTAAATGTGTCTCAAAGACTCTTTATAAAACAAGTCACGTCTTCCCAGTCATTGTCCTTGTCATTCTGTGTGCCTCTGTCTCCCGCCCTGTCTGTCGGGAGCTGCTCCTGGAGACTTCTCCCCTTCTTGCCGAGGTCTCCTCAGGTCTCTGCAGGTAAACTGGTTTGACCCCAGCTCCTTCTCTTCAGAATGGATTCCGGGTTCAAGCAAACCCGTTACTAGCAAAGGCCATCACCTGGATGTTAGAACCTGGCCTTGGCTCAGGACAGACTGACTTCCCGATGGTAGGCAGTCTCTCTAGAGACTGATTCAGGAGAAACCTCCAACACTGTGTGGTGTAGACTCACACCTTCAAGTGAAGCCAGGAACTCTTAAGGGCTGCTGGGGAGGGCAGAGCAGGGATAGCTTCGAGACGTTGCAAGGTAGCTAGAAATTGAGCATGCCAGGTGAGCCTGTGTTAGCACCTCCCGTGTCTGGGTGCATTTGGGTTTTAAATATTTGCACAAGAGACTGGGCCTCACGTGCTCGGTAGCTGTAACTCCATGTCATCTCTTTGATGTCACCTCTCTGTCTTCTTTCACTGTGGAACCCATGGTATAGACACATACCAGCTCAAGTGGTGTCTGGATATTGATGTATGGATAAGACAGAATGTCTGTCACTACATGAGTTCATTTAGAAAATTAGGTCCAGGTTGTTCTGAGGGTGTGGGAGTGTTGAGGTAGGGGAAACTGAGGCTGGTGTAAGGGGAGGGGTGTGCTGCCCTCATGCACAGGTCCTGGGAGGGCGTGATTCATTTTAGTGCATGAATAAACTGGCAGAGCTTTAAACACCAAAAGGCCTTCTGAAGATTCTTCTCTGTGGGACACAGGGTATCCATCCTGGTGCAGTTTTTTTCTTGAAGCAGAGAGACAGTTTACTGTTCTGATTGTCTGTAAGTAGCTTTGCCCATGTGTTGCTGCTGACTAAAAGGGATTTGGTACTGGAGAAAAGACAAGTGTTCACCTCCGGGGAGATGTGGAGGGAAGAGTGCGGGTTTCAGGGACCCCCTGCAAACCTACCACATATTTCTCTTTGCTCTTTGCTTCTTGATTCTTGAAGGTAGGATGCAGTTCAGTCAATGGGACTTCCTCCATCTCGTGAAGCCATTATCCAGGATTGGGCTCAGTTCTCCCCAAAGATATCCTCATCAGAAGTAGACTCTGGAGCCCTGCTATGGCCAGGAGATGTTTGATAGCTCCTTTTCTGGATCCTAAGATGTCTTAGGTGACAAGCTCCTCCCATCCCTTGCTCCTCCCATTGAGATGGTGTGATAAAGGGTAAGCTTTGTGGAAACCACGAGGACCGCATGATGTGGTTCATAGTCGTCAAATAGCCCAGCATTGCTATTTGCTCAGCCCTGTTTTAATATACGAGATCCATGATCATGTAAGAGTTGAGATCGTCGCAAAGATCTGTCATAAGCTGAAAGTTGGTGAGAAAAAGCCGAGCGGAGACAGCTCCGTTCATGTCAGCAGTGCTGGACTAGTCTGAAGCCTGGGTTTGAGCCCCACTCTTAGCCACTGCACCAGTGCTTTAGCCTCACACCTCTTAACCATAGAGTCGGGCCAGTGACCTATGAAGGTGATTTGAAGGTTAACTGAGTCTTCAGTAAGAGCTCCTGGTGAGCAAAACTTGGGACTCTCAGTTATCTGTTTAACGTTTGCAGGGAAGTCTCCCTCTCGTTTACCCAATATCCTCTCACTCAAGAAATGCATACAAAATCAATTTTCACGTCTATATCCTGTTTCTTCCCCTATAGACCCATAGAGCAGTTTACAAAGAAATGGAAACCCAGCCCTGGCTCTAAATGGATTTGGCTACATTTGATACACTCTTCCTTTCTAGAATATGACTTTTCAGCTATAATAGCCCAAAAGATTGCTTTTCACACCTCTTTCGTTTTTATGATCCTTTTCAAAGACTTCTTATGTTGTTCACAGTAGAAATGTCGGCTGGGTTTCTGTAGTCTCAGAAGTAACCAAGCCAGAAGTGTCAAGACCCCATCATCATGGAGAGTCTGATGCATTTCTTTGTGTAAGAAGATAAGGGTGCGCCCAGTTCCCATTATTCACATGGATTTATGTTCAGAGAAAAGGAAACTAAGGAACCCTCGCATCCATTGGATCCAGAGACCAAATTATAACCAAGTCTTTGACTTGATCTGGGCTCATCAGCACCAGAGATGACGATGCTGATACCCAAGAGGTGCAGGCTCAGAGCAGCCAGTCCTGTAGGCATCAGAGGGACTGCAGGATAGGGCTGTCCCACTGGGCTGTCCAGACTCCAGGGTTCAGGCACCAACCCCATGCAGCGAATCAACTGTATATCTGAACTCAAAGATCTTGAGAGAAGTGGCCCCTGAAAGCAGGCATGGTCAGCATCCCTGTAGTTCACATGTTGGAAGTGCCTCAGCACATAGAAGCCTGTACACGTCTGGGTTCTGCTGGAAAAGGGAACTGATAGAAAACATCAATGTGTACGTCCATTCACCCACCCACCAATTCTCCCCCTGAACCCTCCTTCCACCCACACATCCATCATCTGTGTCTCCTAGAGACCTTGGAGCATCAGTGGTGTAAGTCCTGACCTAAGTCCTGGTCCAAAAGTAGAGGACAGATGCTCCAGCTTAAAGACTAGCAGCTAGAGAGAACAAACACCTTCCTATCCCTCATTCTGCTCTGTTTAGGCCTGTAACACTGAGCAAGGCCACCCTACACTGAGAGGGCAAGCCATTCTGCTTGGCCTCCTCCAGAGTCTCAGGCTGATCCCTCCCAGAGGAAAGGGCACACCAATCCCTATACAATAGGACTAATGTCTGGGTGCCTACATCCCGGTCTAGGTCACACCCAAGTGTGTCTTACACACACACACTGTACTCTTGAGTGACTGTAGTAGGCCAGGAGAGGCTGCTGCTGAGAATCGTTTGAACCCAAGCACTCCTCCCTCCCCCTCCTTCATCTCCTCCCAAGAGCAAACATGTCAGAAATCATTCTGGGAGCTCACTCTGCCCTCCAGGCCGTGACTGCTCAGTGCTAAAGCATACGCAGAATTTGAAGGATGGGAGGGAAGTCTGTTGGGGTTTTAAGAAAGCAGATTCTTGAGAGATGATTTGAGTGGACCTGCACAGGAGTTATTCTCCACACCTCCAAATACCTACATCAGCCCACTCCTTAGTGGGTCTGTTATCAGATGGGGCTGATCACCATCATTACGGAAGGACCCGAAGAGAGGGCTCTGTAGAAAAATGGCCTGGGCTGGGAATTGATCCACCGAGGGATAATTTGAAACAAAACACTCCAAGATCTAGCAGGCCTAGAAAATTACTATCTTGCTCAATGGGATTAGTTGTCCAAATAAAGAATATCTTCTCCTTGCACCATCCTACCTTCTGCTGCCTCTTTTCTGCTCATCTCTTCTGTGCCAGTGACTGGATCTTCAGCGCTTGCACCAGGCTCAGGAATAGGGCTGTGCTTAACTGTGATTCAGTGGGAGCAGAGAGCTGGTGGGGCCGTGCTTCAAGGACAGGGGATGCATAAAGAACCAGCTCATGAGGAACTTCCTGCGCTCCCCCATTGTAATCCTCATGAACTCTCATCATTTTTTTATTAGCACAGTGATTTTCCTGATGGATTACGTCATTTTTTTTTTCTGATGGGTCTTCAGCCCTCCCTTGAATCTTCTCTCCCTCTCTGAAAGAGAACAGCTTTGTGGCCAAGGACAGGGTGTGGCCAGCTGGAGGTACTCCAGAGTCGGCAGTGCTGTTTGGTAGCAGGGGTGACTGGCTGGAAACCATGTGTTAGGGGAGCACAAATGCCCCAGGCGAGGCACAGCATAGACCTGCCCTGTCTGTGAAGAGGGTTAGGACATTGGGATTGTAGGAAACAAAGGAGCTGGGCATGATGGTTGCACCCCTTTAATCCCAGCACTCAGGAGGCAGACACAGGCAAAGCCCTGTGAGCTTGAGGTCAACCTGGTCTACAGAGCAAGTTCAGGCCAGCCAGAGCTACATGGTGAGACCCTGCTTCTAAAAAAAAAAAAATACAAGGGAAAAAAATGAAAGAAAAGGTCAAGGATCATAGTCCACAGGAGAGGGAGAGTA
Organism: Rattus norvegicus; assembly: GCF_021556685.1. Classification (NCBI taxonomy): domain Eukaryota; kingdom Metazoa; phylum Chordata; class Mammalia; order Rodentia; family Muridae; genus Rattus; species Rattus norvegicus. The sequence goes on from NC_141546.1 coordinate 97,114,265, forward strand.
CGCTTCAGAAAAGCATTTCATGCCTCCCTTTCTGTGACACTCAAGAGCTTCCGGCCACTCGTGGCACTGCTTGGTTGGGAGGGATGACTGTCTGACGAGTCTAACAGAGCAGTTGGCATGCAGTTCTACCATTTGCTCATATAACCACACCCTTTACCCATCCATCCATTCATCCATCCATCCATCCATCCATCCATCCATCCATCCATCCATCCACCTACTCATCCGTTTACTGACCTATCTATCCACCTGCTAATTCATGTATCAATCTGTCCATCCATCCATCCATCCATCTATCCATCCATCCGTCCATCCATTCACCTACTCATCCATTTACTGACCTATCTATCCACCTGCTAATTCATGTATCCATCCATCCATCCATCCATCCATCCATCCATCCATCTATCTATCCATCCATCCATCCACTCATCCATCTATCCACCCATCCATCCATTTGTCCATGCATTCATCCATCCACCCATCAATTCACCCACCCATACATACATCCACCCACCTATCCATCCATCCATCCATCCATCCATCCATCCATCCATCCATCCATCCATCTATCCATCCATCCATCTGTCCATCCATTCTTACATCTACCTACTCATCCATTTACTGACCTATCTATCCACCTTCTTATTTATGTATTCATCTATCTGTCCATCCATCCATCCATCCATTTGTCCCTCCCCATCTAACCATCCATTTACACACCCATCCAGCCAGTCATCTTTCACTAATGGCATTTGTGGGAATGGTTACTGCACACAGCACACAATGCTGGGTGCTGAGGACATGAGGACAATTAAATCTACTTAGGCTTTCAGAGACAAAACAAGGATACACATACTTAGGCCAGCAGTCCTGGTCAGAGAGGAAATCCTTGAGGGGTGAGCCCAGGCTAACTTGATGGGAAGAGAGGCTTCCTGTGTATATTCTGAGGAGGCTTGCACTATGGGAAACATGTCTTCATTCAAAGGTATGGCAAGCTTTCCCTTCTGTTTCACGGAAAGTACCCCTCTGCACCCCTGGGTTTAGGTGTCCTCCCTGCCTGCATCTAGGTAGCAGGCACTTACTGAAGAGCCCCTCAACCATCCCCGGCACAGCTTTCTGTTCTCCATCGTTTCCCTTGTTGTATGAAGATTCTTAGATCTCTGCTACTTAAAACCAAATTTTAGCAAGGGCAACTCTTACTGTGTATACCAACTTAACCTGGAATCCCCCACGTAACTCAGGCTGGCCTCAAACTTATAGTAACCCCCACTTAAGCTCTAGAGTGCTGGGGTCACAGGCTTGGGACACTAAGTCTGGGCTTATCTTGGCATTTTAATACAATAGTAAAAACTTTGCCTTGGCCCTCTCTAAAGGGTAGCTACCTCCCCTGTTCTATTCTCACTGGCCCTCCAGAGAACTGTATGCTGCTGCTATTCTGTCCTCTCTAAACACCAGCAGACAAATCTCACCATGTCCCTCATGATGTCTGGGAAGTGATCCCAGGATCTCTGTCTTCATCCATGGGTACTCTTGACCTGTACCCATGATGTCTACCTTCCTTTCTGATTGGTGTGTCTACCCTCACAAGGACTTAACTGGAGGCCTTCCAGAGACTTCCCTACCTCTGGGATAGTACGTTCTTCCTTCCCTGCTATGGCCCTCACCGACACATATGTACCCCATTCTGATACAATTAGAGAGTGGCTGGCGCCATCTGACATCCAAGAAGACGACCTTTTCGAGGGACCTGTCATGAGAATGTGCAGTCTGCCAGACTGAAGGAAACCATGACACCCTTTAGGGAAGCACCTGATGATCTAAGGAACGTTCCCTAAATGTACAAACTTGAAGAGATCATGTGACCGCTGTCCTGGGCCATCTCTTGTTGCTTTGAAGCATTATCAGATCTCTCATACTTAAGAAGTAGAAGTGCAGACACTGTCCCCCTGCAGTCTTCCTTTTTAACTGTTTCCTCCCTCCACCTCATCACCTCTGCACAGAGGGAGCTCTCACAGCGAGTTTTGGACATGCTGCCACCGTGCCTCTCATGCTGAGACGCGCTTTTAGCTCCGTGACCCTGAACACCAGCGGGGGAGGGAGTGTGATTCTCACACAAGCATGTGTGTGAGGGGTGAGGGGTGTCGCTGACAGCTGAGGACCTTTAGCAATCCAGGCTGTTAAAGAGGAGTAGGTGTACCTCACAGTTTCAGCAGCAGACAGCAGCAGAAGCCCCAGTGTTGTGTGAGTACTGGGTTCCGAATCTGAGAGCAGAGCTGGTACCAGCAGGCTGTACTGGGAATAAAAACTGGGCACACCAACCCGTGTCTCCATGGAGCCAAGCGTACTGGTTCCTGAAACCTGCTCAGTGGGGATCTGTGTGTCAGCTTTTCTAAGTTTAGAGAAGTTTACAGTAGATGTCTGTGTAGGGCTTAGACTTTTCCAGGCCTTTCCTTTGGGGACACGTTTGGACCCTTGGCAGACAGAAGCCACAACTTCCTCATTCTTGGGCCCTCCTAGTCAATGGGTTGTAAGCTGACACATTTAGGTCAGTTTAGTCTATAAGGTTGGAGTGGCTGAAGGGGTAGGAATACCAATCCTGGCTGAAGTACTCAAGTCTCTCTCTCTCTCTCTCTCTCTCTCTCTCTCTCTCTCTCTCTCTCTCTCTCTCTCTCTCTCTCTCTCTCTCTCTCTCTCTCTCTGTCAATGTAGGGTTCGATGACCTCAACGTGTGTGCTGACCCAGGCGTCCCAGAGAATGGCTTCAGGACCCCCAGCGGAGGTGTCTTCTTTGAAAGCTCAGTAGCCCGATTTCACTGCCAAGACGGTTTCAAGCTGAAGGGCTCCTCAAAGAGACTGTGTGTGAAACGCCTCAATGGGACCCTAGGCTGGATCCCAAGTGACAAACCTCTCTGCATACAAGAAGGTAAAGGGCCCGCCTCTCTGTGGAAGTCAGCCATGTGGAGATGAAGACTGTGGTTTCTCTGGAGGGGAGTCCTAGGGCTGGTTGGTCTTATGAAATCAGTTTGAAAAGTTCTCTTTCTCTGTCAGTTACCATCCAATCTATACCATTCTGTCTGGTTCAAGAGAGCACTCAGATCCCAGAGGCCAGTTTCCTGTCGGACTGCCAGTTCAGCACCCACTCCTGGGTTACTCAGCGAAGAGTGCAGTAAATATGTTTTGTGCAGAGGTGGGATGTAACTTGGGCTCTAACCAGCTACCACCTTTTAGCCCAGTGTTTGTTGTGACTTGTTTGAGAAGACGCCGTGACAGGTTGACCAACATGGTTGATGGGGCTCTCTAGCAGTGACCCCTGAATGTATTACTCCTTGCCTCCTGGGTGCCAGCCTAAATCTGCAGGCTCAAACAATTGCACATGCTTTTTTCTTTCTTTCTTTTTTCTTTTTTTTTTGCTTTGTTTTGTTTTATTTTTACTCTGCAGACAATGTTTAGAATTATGAAACTGCATTGTTTAATTAATTGGCTTGAGTGTGAGCCTCACAGGGTGAGTGAGGCTGAAGTTGGAATAGGCCCAGATCAGAAATTGCCTCAAATTCCTAACTTCCAGGAGGCACAGGCAGGCCTGCTCTGTCTCACCGAGCTCATTAACTTCCATTTCTCTTTGTTATTGAGTTGTTCGGGGGAGAAAGGTTTTAGGATACGATGCAAAGGATCATTGTGACTTAATAATGTGTACTTTCCTTAATGAAACTTTAGAAAAAAAATCACGCGTGTGCATGTGTGTCTGCAGGTGAGTATGCACATATGAATGCTGGCACCTGTGGAGGCCAGGGGTGCCGGATCCCCTGGAGCTGGAGTTACAGGCCAACCTGCCAATATGGGTGCTGGGCACTGGACTCGGGTCCTCTGCAAGACCAGTGCGTGTTCTGACCCACTGAACCATCCCCACAGCCCTGCGTTAGGAAACACTTAGACCGGTTTAATGTGACACTGTTTTTATTATGCTTTCTTGTACGGAAATTGCGAAGGATGAGGAAGAATGATCTCTTGCCCTTAAAGTACCCACTAATAAATTCAGTATTCCCACTTGTGTGCCCGGGTGAGCTGCACCCTCTGTGAAATTCTCAACTAGAAGTGTATCTGGTTCATGTCTGTATCTCCTGCCAAAGCCTATGACCCGAGACGCCCTGAATTCAGAAACATGAGTTGACCAAGAAAAGGAGAGCAAGGGCCCCAAATATTGCCCAGTCATGACGGCCTTCTCTTATTACGTCTTCTTGGGGCAAAGCCAAAGCAGTTTAGCATCTTTAAAGTAAGCTTCTCTCTAGCTCCTTGCTCTGTGGGGTAATTCCATGCAGTGAGCCAGTCTCCTTGGTTGGGGTCCTTCTTGGGTGCCGAGACGCAAGGGGGAAGGCACAACATAAAGTGCAGACACGGTGTGGGGACACAGCACTCCCACCGGAAACCAGACCCCAACTCTCCAAGCGAGGGTCCAGACCCCATTCTGGTGTCGAATGGTAAGCAATGTTTGGGAAAGCTTACACAAACCAACTGCCAGCTCGGCTGACACTAGGCCGTCATGATATGTTTATCTGAACTTAGCGGTGATACCATAGGCCTTGGGAAGTTTGTGTGCAGAAGTGGCTGCTGTGCCTCTATGGTAGAAAACATCATTGCTTATATCTTTGGTGTTGTTCGTTTGTTCTTTCTTTCTTTGTTGGTCCTGGGGATTGAACCCAGGGCCTCGAGCATGTTAGATATGCTCTCTACTGCTGAGTTATCCCCTTCGTCCTTTATTCTGTACAACCCATAGGGAAGGTGATAAAAAACAAATAAACAAACAGAAAATCCTTACCGTGGAGGGTTTTGTTTATTTGTTTGTTTTTAAACCTCGCTTTGCAAATAACCCTGGCTGAGTGCTTCACGTGTACGCTGGGTGGATCTTAAGAGCTGTCGAATTAGTTTGCCGCCCTTGCCAGAAGGCTTTTGTAGCGGAGATAATGATGATTTATTTTAGACTCACAACAGCTACCCTATGAGATGAGAATTTTGTTCTCATTTTCTGTGTGGGAGACGGAGACTCAGAGAGCTCAGTCACTTCCTCAAGGTCACACAGCTTAGGACTAACAGAACTGAAGGGAGTCCTAACGTATGGGAGTCCTCAGGGAGTGTTTCAGCTGTACTGAAAACCAGCAAGACAGAAGTGATGGGGAAACAGTCTTGCCCTGGGCCAGCCCCAAGGGCAGTGAGGCAGCATCTCTATCACCCAGGGTTCAGCGGAGCGGGGAGTGTTTCTGGGGCACATGAGGGTATGGTGAGACAGGAGTGAGAATACTCTGCTCTGTGGGGGTTCTCCTCCTGAAAGTCCATCTGGATGTGGACGTCTCGGACACTTTCTCATAGGTCAGACTTTACTTTCTCATATGTCCACGCAGAGAGGAGAAGGCTTCAGAGAGCATCATGGGGAAAGAGTGGAGGATTAAGGAAAGAGAATACGGTGGGTGGACTGCTTGCCCACACAAAACCTGGGTTTGATCCTGTACCACATAAACCAGGCATAGTGCCACAATCCCACAATCCCAGCACTTACGAAGTAGAAGCAGGAAGATTAAAACAAAAGACAAAAACCTCAAGTACCAGTTACTCAAAACCCAGCTACCTAGCCAGTATGAGGGCTAGCCTAGGCCGCCTGATCCCTTGTCTTTAAAAACATAGAGAAACACTGGGAAGGGACACAAACACTAAAGCCCCATTGTCTCACACCCCTGTTCAACCAAATGACTGACTTTCTAAGTTTGCTGTTCTGGCCGATGATCTACATTTCTACGTTTACAGTGTAAGCATCTCCCTGCCCTGTCGCTTGCTTTTCCTCATCAGGGCGGTGCCCGACCCTTTATTGAGTCCCAAAGGCCCCATTCGACTCAGGTGTGGGAGTGCATTGTTTCTGCAAGTGTCTGGGTCTGAGTTGGGATTGACGGAGCTCATAGGACTCTCACAGTTGAGGTACCATTTGGCAGGCAGAGAAACTGAGTCTTGAGGAAATAAAGGGTTCCCTGGCATTCTGTGAAGATTTCTGTGACACATGGACCAGATCTGTCCTCAGGGGCCCATCACTGTTACCCTCCACTGTTCTCCCAGTCCTTTCTCCTACCCGCAGGCTCTGCCTGAGAGCAAAAGAAAGGGTCTCCTGTATCTCAGGTTAGCCTAGAGTTTGCCATGCAGCCAAGGATAGCCTTGAACTCTACCCCAAAAGTGCTGGGAGCACAAACATGTACCACAGTGTCTCTGATAAGAAGCAGATTTTGAAGCAGCCAGTTCCCTTGACTTTCTGGTGCCCATTAGTTGAGCAATGCTCTGCAGAAGTCATGTGATACGATGGACAACAGAGTAGGCAAAAGTCTTCTTGGACAGTCCTACAGAGTCCTCTCCCAACATGCTCTTTGCATGGGTGCGCGCGCGCGCGCACACACACACACACACACACACACACACACACACACACACACACCATTCCAGTACAAACTGCTTGTTTCAGGGAAGCTCAGTGTGAACCAGGGTCTGCATACCTAAGGTTACAGGGAGTAGATTTATCTCGGTACCCAAATCTGCCACTTGCTGTGCCGCTGTTTTTTCCTGAGCCGTCATCCAAGGGCCAAGCCAGCTTTCAGGACCGAAGCCTGGTGAATGCACCAGGAAATTCTGTGGCCGGCAGAAGACTGAGAGGTGTCTTGTTGGCACAGCATTGCAGACCTGTGAGGTCAGGGTACTGGCCACCAACTGGGCCTCTGCTGTGGCAAAATCACTCAGCTGCGTCTAACCAGGGACACGTTCCTGGGAGCCACACACTTTCCTGTGAAGGAGAGGTGATATGAGATTGGCCTTGTGTGAATTGAATTTCTAGACACAGGCAGAACACAAATGTCAAGGCAGGAGCCTAGCCCAGAAACTAAAAGAAAGGCACTTTGGTTCCTACCCCTGTGAGCGAATGAACAGAGTAAAGGAGGACGCTCAGCCTCTGTCGTCAGGCCTGTTGGTCGACGGCGTTATTGGAACATTGCCTTGATTAAGCATCGTTTGCTGCTGGGCTACAGAACGCACTTCTCCCTTAAGCGTTGGTTGCAATGGCTGGGCGGAAGCTTTTGCTTTTGTTTTTGAAGCAGAGAACTAGATGAGCCGCTGCGGCCAGCTTCGGCGTTGGCCAGAGTCTCCCTTAGACTGTGAACCAGCATTGCACAGCACCAAAGTCCCTTGGGAGTCTCCCCGCTAGGACGGGTGACATGGAGCTTTTAAAGTCAGACCTACATAGCAGGAATCTTGTCGTTTGATCAGGTTCAGGCTGCCCCCCCAGTGCATCTTTGGGTGTAGTCACACAAGTGAGGGGGCACACAGATTTCTCTTTTGCTTTAAATGCCCCTACCTGGAATAGATAGCATTGGGAAGTAGAGACTTAGTCACTGCAAACAAGCCCTTGTGAAATTCACATCTGAGTGCTTCATTGGCAAGTTCTCCTTGGCAGGGTGGAGGGCATCTTTCTGTTTCCTCCCCTGCGGCTTCTTCAAGAGGCTTGGAGAACCGGTGCTGGCCTCCTTGGCCATCTCATTTCACATCAGCTTCTGATAAATACATATTAAGGAGGAGAAGAAAAAAAAAAGTCTGCTCGTGACACTGCAGTCCCCCGGCTCTAACAGACAGCTTGTTCCAGAGTGCCTTCCCCAGCAAGTGCCCAGATGGTTTATGAGGACAGTGACATTCCTAATCCCAGCACAGTGCTATTAAGAGACCTTACATGTAGCTCCTCCTCAGAGCATCCCGTATTGCAGATGAACTGTCTGAGAGGGAAGCTTTTTCAGGCAGTGATTCCTCTCCAGTTGGCCAGTCGGTTCCCCTCAGCCAGAGAGTATTAAAACATTACTTAAACCACACAGAAAACACAACTCCAAGCTCTGCCTACTCAGAACCCTGCCCTCAGCGTTACCACAGCCTCCTGCCCCAAACCTCAGGCACAACCTTCATTGCTGCTTCAAGAGCAAAGCTTAATTAAAGGTGACATTGGGGCCACTGTGCGGAGGGAAGTATGCGATTTTGGGCTTTTAAAAATTATGTGTATGGATGTTTGGGCTGCCTGTGTGTCTGTACCTGGTGTTCGTGCAGTGAGCGTCCTCTGAGGTAGGAAAAAAAGCATCAGACTTGCTGGACATTGATTTATGGATGATAGATTGTGAGTCACCGTGTGGGTCCTGGGACTCCAATGTGGGTCCTTCTGCAAGAGCGGCCAGTGCTCTTAACCTCTGAGCTATTTCTCTGGCTCCCAAAGGTTTTCATCTCCCAAAGAACAACCTTGTTCCTGCCTCAGTACCTTCAAAGGGAGGGTCCCCTCAGTCTAGAAGATGCCACTTGCAGGCAGCATGCTGCCGCACCTTGCAGGTGCGTTGAGATGCCACTGGATATCCATGGTCTGCATAAATGTAGACAACTCCTCACTCCTGAGGTACCAAAGGAGGGCCCAATGTTCCTGCAGCTCCCGCTTCCTCAGTGTTCTAGTTAGACACAGTGGTCTTCTGCAGCCGCCTGCCTCCGCCTCCTCTGAGGCACCCCACAGCCTTCACAGGTGGCCTGGGGATAAATGGTGTCCCCTAGAGGTGCAGAGCTTGTTGGGGAGTGCTGGGTTTGCTCTGGTCTCTTTGACTAATGCATGAGTTTCATAGGTAAGGTGGCTGCAGCCGCTCGTGGTCGTTTCCACAGAGCCTGGCTTCCTTCCTTTTGTACTCCGGTTGCCTTAGTACACACCTTATCCTTGTTTTGACACAATTAATGAGTCAGGTGCAGTTGAGGCTGAGTTATCTGTAGGGCTGCGAAAGGGGTTGCCAGTTCCGGATCATGCACGTTGGGAATGTTGACCGAGATGAACCTCGACAGCCAGACATCAGTCCAGAATCTGCCTCCACCCACAAACACTAGCCCCCCCCACGTCCCCCTGTGCTCTACGCATCTCTGGCTCCCAGACCTGTTCTGTTTTGGTGTAATGCCTTCGTTCTCCTTTCCCCCAGGCAGACCGCACTGTTCTAAGGAGGTGCGTCCTATGTGGACTGGGTACTACTGTGTTAGAGGCAATGTGTGCTCTTCAACGGCCAGGTTCTACCCTGGATTCACTGTGCCTCCTTCAATGGGTACAGGATGCAGTGTACTGATCAACAGCTGGGTGCTAAGCTGGATGCGCCCTGTGTTCTTCCATGAGTACAATACCCCAGCACGGCAGCTCTGGCATTGTTTTCTGGATGAGAAAGCAGAGGCTTAGAGGAGCTGGATTCTCAGTGGAAGCCTGGGCAGTGGCAGGGATGGGATCAGCTCCGAACTTTCCAGGACACTCAGGAGATATCCAGGGTTTATTTCCTCTCACTGGAGTAAGGGGGTGACTTACATGTTAATGGCCGTAGGTCCACATCCCCTTAGGGAGGCCTTGTCCTCCCCGGCAGCATCTTTGGTGGGGACCAGTTGCTATAGGGCCCTAGCTTTCAAAGTATAAAGGGATCCCCTGCCTCAGAGCTGGGTGCGAATACCTCTTCAGACCCCTCTCACTAAAGCGCTAGGGGCAGGACCAAAGAACTGGCATTCCTAAAAAAGAAAACCGGAAACATCCCAGGTGATTTTCTCCTCAGAAGCCCTGGAAGCCCCTTACTCTGGGATGTCATGTTGCAGCTTTGTGTGAGAAGAGAGAACTCGTTTTCTGTCGTGTTCAGCAGAGTTCCTTAGAGACCGTTCTTGTGATGTAAGCATCAGTGTATCAGACAGGGACCTGTGTGAGCATGAGTGAGTTACACACTGTGCCCAAGAAGCAAACTGGGAGTGGATGGGCCGGCATCCCAACGACCCCCACTCCTGTGCTCTCCCTGGAGTTGTGTAGCCTACCATACCTTCAGATCGCCTGTGGAACTTTAAAAAAGAAAAAACAAAAAACATACTCTAGAAGCTTCATGGACGCTTCATTCAATTGTGTGTTTCCCTTTGCAGAAGGCAAACATCACAGGGCTACCTCCAAAAGCTCCCAGGCCAGTCCAGGGTGCACCTGGGAAACCCTTCCCTCTGTGCTTTCTGTCTCCAAGTCCCTGTTACCCAGTTACCAGGTCCTAGCCCTAAGGAACTGAACACAGCAGAGCCCTTTCCAGGATGACCCCAGCTTGCTATGCCTGTGTGCTTAACCCTTCTTTGTCCAAAATTCCTTGCAGCGTGCCAAAAGGTGAGAAAAAGAGCCATTCACGGAGCACGTTTTTTAAGTACTTACTACAGTATTTTTGGCTCCCATAGGCCTGACCAGGATTGCTATAAAAGATGAATAATTTGACATTAAGAAGAATCTTTGAGCTTCCTGGGGGATGGGTGCGGTGTGAGTTTAAGTATTATTATTACATTATAAATTTTTAATTAAAAGATCCAACTTGACTCCCAAGCTAAAGCTGACAGTAGTGCTGGCAGCCAGCCCCCTTTATTCATCGGAAGTGTGGGGTGCAGGCATTTTTCAAAAGCAGGGGACTCTTACTCCCTTTTATGGCTACTCATATATTAAGTTGAGCTGTCTTCCACCTTCGGGAGCTTCACCGAAACAGATGGAAGGCCTAAAAATGTTTTATTTAGCGTTCCTTTCTTCTCAGGTGCATTTTCCATCACCTAAAATTCTTCCTTGGTTGCTTTAGACATGAGTTATCAAAAGTGGCAGGCAGCCTCAGCCCACGTGGGCAAGTGTTTCCATGTCTTCTATCATCTGAGGTAGGAGAGTGCATAAGGACACCCCTCCTGTCCCCAGGGCAGCTCTCAAGTCTCACTGATGTTGACAGAAGTTACCATTTGCCCATGCGCCCCCCCGCCCCCCCCCCCCCCGTTGTTCCTGTGTGAGTTTGGGTCTCTGTTCTGGAAGAGTTTCTTTTCTTAAATGTGAACATGACTTGAAAGGGGAAAAGATTCCAGAGAAATAAGGGTCAGGGGAAGACAGAGGCCTATCCGGTAAAGATGAGAGGCAGAAACAATCACTTACCCCCGTGGCAAGATGACAGCCGGATAGCCACAGGCAAGTTTACTAGCCTGGCCATCAGGCCCTACAAGGGCAAAAGGGAAGTCTCCACCTGGGTGACATTGCAAGGTAACCAGCTGTGCCCCCATATTCTTGAATTCTTGTGCAGGGGTGACATTGCTGTGCCCCCAGTATTCTTGAACTCTTGTGCCGTGGTCCCAGCCTGTCGGAACAAGGGCCCTGCAGAAGAGCGGGTGGGTGGCTTTAAATCACAGAATTACCAGGTACATGGAGAGTCACAGCACCAGCATGGTTTAGATCCCTGTCAGATCACATGGATAGGTCACGTGATGATCCGTGGTGACCTTGAACATCTAGTTGACTATGAATCCCTGGAACGCAGTTTTTCATTGGCTCACAGCTGCAACAACCCAGAATCGGGTTGCTTATGAAGAATGTACAGTTTTCCCAGGGGTGTCCTCCAAACTCATCACTGTGCACCCGGTTCTCTCTCTTCAGCATGGAGAGGTTCCAGGCTGACCTGGGCTCTCCAGGCTGTTTTCTGTGTCTCATTAGCACTGATAGAGACTTCCTCAGAGCCCCTCCTGGGCTCACAAAGCAAAGGCCTCATAGTGCAGACTCGCCTGTTTTAGAGTCCAGTTTTACTTGGCTAACACAACTTCTGGGACCATTAAATTCCCAGGAATCATTGCTTTGTTTCCACTGAATGTCTTCTGTCTTCCTGGTCACCACGCACTGGCCTTGGGTATCTTGATGTCTCCTCTTTGCCTTTGTCTCAGAGAGAGATGAAAGATACCCTTTGCAGGCACCACGCCCCAAGCAGTTTTCAGGCTGGAATCTAAATTTATCAAACACCCGTGTAATTCTCCTGCTAGGCCTCAGGTGCTCCTTGAGAGGCTTGTCCTGGGTCTTCTGTCTGTAAGTAAAGCTCTGTCAGTCTTCCGTCTGTGAGAATGATAGCCTTTGAAACCCATTCTAAAGAGTAACTCAGGAGGCTAATTACCCACCTAGCACTTGCAAAGCCATGAGTTCGGTACCCAACATCACCAAAAGAGACAGGAAGTCCTTTTTGATGCTTCTTCTGAGTCTGCTTTGGGCCACTCAGGGTTTCCCATCTCCTCCTTTTTACTCATCTTTCCAGAAAGTGAACATCGATCCCAGAGTTCCTTTAAGGATAAATAATTAAGCCTTTGTTGATCAAGAGAAGCAGAAAGAGCTGGGGAGATGTCCCCACTGACAGGACGCCTGCTGCAGAAGCATGAGGGCTTGAGTTGGGGTCCCCAGAAACCATGTAAAAAGCCAGGTACCGTGGCTTGTACTTGTAATTCCAGCACTGGGGAGGTGGAGACAAAAGGACCCCAGGGCTTGCTAGCCAGCCATCTTACTGGATTGATAAGTTCCAGGTTCTGTGAGAGACTCTGCCTCAAAATAATGGTGGTGGTGGTGGTGGTGGTGGTGGTGGTGGTGGTGGTGGTGGTGGTGGTGGTGGTGATTATGTGTAGAGCAATAGGAGGAACTACTCAAAGTTATTTTCTGCTCTCAATGCACATGCGCATATTATGTGTGAGTATGCATACTCAAGTATACATGGGCACACTCATGAACATGTATACATACACAGACAGACAGACAGACAGACAGACACACACACACACACACACACATACACACACATACACACACACACACACACAGTCAAGGTTTGCCCGAATGATGAAACTGCACTAACTTCTGTCACTTCCGTCAAGAAGTCAGCAGTCAGCTTGCCCTCGTGAAAGTTTTCTGGCAAATAATCAAGTTTTTATACTTCAGAGGAAATTCAGTGCTTTGCCATTCATTCCAAGACATTGTGGCTCGACCCCCAAGACCCAGTAGCTCTGGGTGAGGTGGGGAAGGGGTTGCATTTTCATTGAACTTTCTTGTTCTCCATTCTGGTTCATTTTTCTGTCTTTACCATGACTTTGTCTAAATTTGAGATTATATATATATATATATATATATATATATATATATATATATATATATGGCTTTGCATATACCAAAGTTCAGGAGACACCACAGCCCAGTGGACACTCACGAGGTAGCACCAGTGTCACCTTCATCCAGGGAAGCAATAGGACACTGTTGCTGTCCCCAGAAGCTTATTCCCATTTCCTTCCTCCTCCTCCTCCCCCAGAGAGGTAGCAAACCCTTCTTATGATGGCCGCCCCCCAACCCTGATGCATCAGCACCCTAAACATGATGCTATTTCAAACTTACTTTCCTTTTGCCTGCTTTGGGATTTAACATACATGGACATATAGGGTAAGGACTACTTTAGAGCTGACTGACGCACTCCCACACACAGACTATACCCTTTAGTGTTTGCAGTATTTTAGCCACCTGGCAGGTATGTAGTGCCCCCTCTCACTTTGTAGTGGGCTGGGAGTTTGGGAGTTTGTTTCTTTGATGTGGGTGGGTTGGTTGGTGGGTTGGTGGGTGGGTGGGTTGGTTGGTGGGTGGGTGGGTGGGTTGGTTGGTTGATTGGTTGGCTTTGTTTTGAGAGAGCATCGTACTGTGCAGGGCACACCTGTCTGAGCCTCCTGAGTCCTGCTTTACAGACAGGCATGAACCTCCACTCCCCGAGCTTCTCACCTTCAGTGCTCCTTTCCCTGGTGCATAATAAAGTTGAGAACCTTTCCGTGTTTATTGGCCAGCTGGTGAGTCTCTCCTGTGAGGTGCCTGCTTAATTCGCTTAACCGCTTATCGATTGGTTGTCTTTTCCGGATTGATTTCTAGGAGATTTTATATACACTACATACGAGTCCTCCGTTAATCGCAGGTGCTATGAAGCCGTCCTGTGGCTTAAGGTTTTACTCTCTTGTTATCTGTGTGATGCGCAGAATATTTTAACTTGAACGTAGTCAAATTTATCAACCATTTCCTCTATGCTCAGTTTGTGTGGGGTGTTCTTTGTCGTGTTTGAAATGTTTTCACTGGGCTACATAGATGGCTCTTCTGGAAGACCCAAGTTTGATTCCCACCCTCCGTGTTCGCTAGCTCACAAGGGCCTAGTACTCCAGCTCCAGGGGAACCTGGTGTTCTCTTTTGACTTCCACGGGCTCCTACACTCACATGCGCATACGCGCACATGCATTCGCACACAGGGTTTGAAAGTGAAAATAAGTCTTTCAAAAATGTTTTCGTATTTTTCGTATATTGCAAAGGCATTTTCCTGTGTAATCTCAGAGGCTTACCTTCTTGCCTGCCTATTTATCCCTCTAACCATTCTTCCTGGGCTTGGTTTGTATGTAACACACACAGCACTGTTCATTGGAACGCATGCTCCCCCTACTTCCTGATGCCATCTCTGTCAGGAAATGGAAGTCCTGGCTCAGTCCTCCGTTCTGTTGGTTGGTCTGTCTGTCATGTGCTAGATGTGTGCTTTTATGACTGTAGCCCTGTAATTCTTAAATGATTGTAACACAAGCGTTACAATCTTTCTGTTTCTTCAAAACTGTCTTGGCTCTTTGTGGTCTTCCAGGTTTCCATGTAGATTTTAGAATGAGCAGAGCAACTGCCAAAACAAGTTTGAATTCTGAACAGTAATACGTCGTGTTTTGTGATGTTTAGTTCTTATCAACTTAACACAATCCAGACTCACCTGGGAAGAGAGTTTCAATGAGGAGCTGTCTAGATTAGGTACACCTGGGGGTGTGTCTATGAATGATTGTCTTGATCGTGTTAATTGATGTGGGAAGACCCAGTCCACTGTGGGCGTCAGAATTCCCTAGACTTGGGTCCTGGACTGTGTTAAGGGTGGACAACAGAACTGAGCAGTAATGCATGCTTTGTCTGCTCTTGACTTTGGATGTGACCAGTTACTTCAGGTTTGTGATTCCTGTGACTCCCTGCTATGACTAGAAGCTGGTATTTTGAATGAAAATAAACCTTTTCTCCCCAAAGTTTATGTCACTTAACTACAAAGGAAAAATAGGACAGATTTATTGTTAAAATTGTAAGGAAAATGAGGCCTATGCAATATTAGTTCTCCCTACTTACTAAGGTATTTAACAATTCTTCTCAATAATGTTTTCTGTGTGGACATCTTGTCTTTTGTTTATTTATTTGAATTTAGCAATTCAAATATTGATGTACTTGATGAAAGTTTTAGGTTTGTTTAAACTGCTCTGTTAGAAATCCGTACATATTCAACTCGTTAATTTTACTACTTATATTTGCAAATTCTTGAAGAGGTTTTTAATATTTATTTCTTGTCCATGTATGAGAGTTTGCCTGCCTTCATGCATATGTACCGTGTGCACGCTAGGTACCCCTGGAGGTCAGGAAAGGGTGTCAGATCTCCTGGGAACTGGAGTTACAGATGATTGTGAGTCACCATGTGGGTGCTGGGAACTGAACCTCGGTCCCCTGCAAGAGCAACAAGGGCTCTTAACTGCTAAGCCCCTATCTTTGCAAATTATTTTGGTTCTTACCAAGTGCACTGCCATTTCGTATTTGAACATTAAAGCCTTTTTCTTTCTAGCTAATTTCTTCCACTTTCCTCTTACTTGGGTCCTGCCTCAGTTGGAAAACCCAGTACAGATTTGGCCGTAAGTGTAAGGATTGAGCCCCCAGTCAGGGGTCCCAATCTCCAATCGATGCCCTCTGTATTTTTGCACTAACATAGTTTTCTAATAATATCGCTCATTGGATTGCAGTGTTTTGTTTAATCCCTAGCCTCTTAAGAGCTTTTAAATATGAATGGATGCGGGATTTTTTTTCAAATGTGTTTTTCACATCTAATAAGATGCTAATTCTCTCCTTTAGTCTGTTAAATGTTCAAGTCACATTGGTTGATCATTAAACATTCAATCAGCTTACTTGTGATACACCCGAGTGGTGTGCGCTAATGTGTTAATTTTAAGTCTTGCGTCTGTGTTGCTGAGATGGCTTGGCCTGAATGCTCTTTCCTTGATATTTCCCGTGATGTTCTTTCTACATTGAGTAATAGTCATCAAGGGGGACTGCCCCAGAAACACGCTGGTGTCCTTCAGAAGAGAACGCCTTACTCAGGGTGTGTGCGAGGTTGGTTCTGTATCGTCCACAAGTGTCCAGCAGAATTCACAGAGAAGTATCTTGGGTCTGGAGTACAGTTCGTGGGAAGCCGTTCTGGTTTAAACTGAGTCTGCTTAACGTATTACCTAAGTGTAAGTTGGCGACTTTGTTAAATGAGGGTATTTCTGACCTTGTCTGAAGAGCTTGGCTTCATCTAACTTCTCAATTTTTTTTTGACTTCAAGGTTTTTTTTTTCCTTCAGTCTTTTAAGTTTTTTTAGTGTAAGCTATGTCATGCTATATCTTTTTATCCTTACATGGTTAGGTATATTATACTTCATAGCTCTCCGTGGGTCCCATCGCTGACCGTGGATTATGACTTTGAAGAATGGATGCTTGGTCTTGCTGCTCCTTCTTAACCTGGCCCTTTCCTTTCTCACCAAATTCTCTCCTAGTTATTCATGACTATTTATTTCCCTGTGGTTTCCTTGGGTTTGATCACATATCCTTTTTTTTTTTCCTGACGATTAAAGAATTCTTCATGTTAGTTCTAAGTAATAAGCCTACATTTGTATATTAGTGGTAACTTACCTCAACATTTATAAAGCAAAATCCAATGGAACTTGAGGCACAAACCCTCAGTCACAGTAAGACCCTGACTAACATTGAGTAATCCCCTGAGTGCTGGGATTCCTGGCTTGTATGAGCATCAGTGCTGGACCTTCAGTGTGTGTCTTGGCTTGTGTGAGCATCAGTGTTGGACCTTCAGTGTGTGTGAGCATCAGTGCTGGGCCTTCAGTGTGTGTGAGCATCAGTGCTGGGCCTTCAGTGTGTGTGAGCATCAGTGCTGGACCTTCAGTGTGTGTGAGCATCAGTGCTGGACCTTCAGTGTGTGTGAGCATCAGTGTCGGACCTTCAGTGTTGCTTAGGCTTAAAGAGAAATGTGTAGCCACAGATTTATCTGCATGGCATGCATTACAACAAATTTTCATTGTTACTCCAGCTAAAACATTTTCTGCTTTTTATCTTGTTATTTTATTGGACCCATGGGTTATTTAGGAAGATATTACTCAGTTTCCAACATGGGGATCTTGTAACAATTCTTATTTTCAACAAGTCTTATTTTCATTGTGGCCCAAACATGTGCTCAGTAATTTTAGCCATTTGCTACTTGTTGAGACTGCATTTCCTCCCAAGTGGTGGTCAGTCTTTGTGAATGTTGCACGATTACTCCAGTGTATGTAATGTGTCTCACCCTGAAAAATGGATAACAATACCCATAGAATTCCCTGTCTAAGGTGTAAATGTAAAAATGCATGCACAGCTCAAGATGCCATAGGTCATCTCGGGCTATGTAGCAAGACCCTGTTTCAAAAAAGAAAGGAAAAAGAGAAGAAAGTCTAAAAACAAAACAAAAAACAAGACAAAATGGTACTTTTATGTGGCAAAGAAGTGTGCTTGTTTATTTTAATTGGTCTCTCTCCTCTGTGTGTGTCTTTCTGTATGTGCGTGTGTGTGTGTGTGTGTGTGTGTGTGTGTGTGTGTGTGTGTGTCTGTGTGTGTCTGTCCGTCTATATCTCTCTGTGTCTGTATGGCTGTCTATCTCTCGCTGTCTCTCTGTCTGTGTGTGTGTCTGTCTGTCTATATCTCTTTGTCTTTATGTCTCTCTCTTTCTCTCTTTCTCTCTCTCTCTGTGTATCTGTATGTCTGTCTATTTCTCTCTGTGTCTCTGTCTCTGTCTCTGTCTCTCTCTCTCTGTGTATGTGTCTCTGTGTGTGTATCTGTATGTCTGTCTATTTCTCTTTATCTCTGTGTGTGTGCCTGTCTGTCTGTCTATATCTCTCTTTCTCTCTCTCTCTCTCTCTCTCTCTCTCTCTCTCTATGTGTATGTATGTATGTCTCTGTGTGTGTGTGTATGTGTATGTCTCTCTCTCTCTCTCTCTCTCTGTGTATTTGTGTCTGTCTGTACCTGTGTGTCTTTGCCTGTGATGTACATGTGTGTTTCTGTCTATCTGTCTGCCTATCTGTCTATCTCCCTCTCTGTGTGTCTATATGTCTGTTGATCTCTCTATCTATGTGTGTCTGTCTCTCTCTCTCTCTCTCTCTCTCTCTCTCTCTCTCTCCATGTGCGTTTGAGGGTGTGTGTGTATGTCTGCATGTATGTCAGTTGTGTGTGTGCGCCTGTGCCCGTGTCTGTGTCTGTGTGTTTCTTAGTGGCTCCAGACAGGGAACTAATAACCCCACAGTAGCATTCACGTAGAACCACAAGCTACCGAGTATCCTGTTCTGACACATCAGCTTTCATCAAAGTCAGCATCCTTTAAAGAGGAAAGAACCGGCCAGAAGCAAAGCCACTCACCGAGGGGCACCTCTTTTTCTAAGCAGCTCCACCTGTTCCATCAGCTCCCTCTGGACAACAATAGCCGTCACCTCTCCTTTTCCTTCTCCATGTTGATTGTCTATAATGACATCATTTGTCTGGGCTGAATCCGTTCAGCTTCTGCAACCTGCTCCTGAATAGACCAGTGGTCAGGGCTGCCTCTCTGAATTGTATTGGAGCACAGGAATAATGCTACCTGTTGCCAGTAGATAGCTAATTAAAATACCATCCAGTGGTACAAAGGTCTACAGCCGCCTTACTCCTACACTGTCTGCAGGTCTGGGGCTCTCCAAGGCCATTTTCAAATCCAATAATTCTGTCAGATTCACATAACTTATAAAAACTATGACCCTCATGGATAAGTGTGTTACAGTGAGGATGCACAGGTTAAAGTCACCCAAGGGAAGAGTTACACAGGACAGGATCCAGGAGTGACAGCCACAGGCACCCAGTGGAGCTGTGCAGACAATCCCTGTCCTTGAAGCAGCCTTATTCAACAGTATATCAACAACCAGGGAGACTCACCCACAGATTAGTGTCCAAGGTTTTATTAGGCTCCTTTCATAGAGACAGAGTTGACTTTTGTGGGCTGATATTGGTCTCCAGTCCCCTCAGAAGCCAAACTGATATTTGGTGTTCCAAATCACACAGACTGCACCGAATTCCCAAAGCCACCAAGTGAGCAAGGATACATATCTCAGGCAAGACACTCCGGGAGCTTAGAGATTACCTCCTACGGCCCAAGGATAAGACCTTGCTTTTGGCCAAGGTTCATCATTCATTGCTCATGTGACAAACCTTTTGAAAATGCAGTCTAGATCCTTCTACATGCTTAGGCTCTGATAGCCTCCCATCCACCAAAACAAAACCCCACTCCCTGTCCTAATGTATCAGGCAGAGCATGATCTGGCTCCTTACCCACCTTCCCCCCCCCCAATACGTTGCAAACACACAGGTCTTCCCTGGTGTGCTTTGGGACTCCAAGCGTCTTCCTGGCCTTTGTGCTAGCCTAGCTATTCTGCCTGAAATCTCCCAGATCCACATGTAATTGGATCGGTGCTGTCATTCAGGTCTCAGCTTAATAAATGTCATTTCCTCAGAGGCCCCCTGGCCCGTCTCTTCGAATTAAATGAGTCCCCAAGTCACTCCCTGTCTTATCACCACATTATGGGCTCATCGCAACAGTAAGGTTTTGCCTGTTGTTTCCCAGCTCATTTGTCTCTTAATTTTGCCACTAGAAGCCCCATCCGTGTAAGGGCGGTAGATATGGAAACGGCGACTTCTCTGCCGCACCCCTCCCCCACCCAGGAACCGCTGCACCTGTGCGTGGGCTCACACGTCACTGAACGAACACCAGAGTGAATAAGTTAAGACCTACAAATGCGGGTTTCCTCAAAACTGAAGTTAAAATCTTTACAGCGGGACATTTAGAGCGTTTAACATGATAATATGGATTGCAAGGCTAATGTGTATCTGTGCATCAGACATTCATGTTCCTGGGGAGAGTTTTGCATTTTCCCATATAACCAACATCTTGGAAAAAAAAAAAAAAAAAAAACCAAAACATTGACCCTTCCTCTGCTTGCCCCGACCCTGGAGTCTGTGCTATCTGCCGACTGTCATCGATGAATCTGTACCCAAGCGTAACTGTTTGGCACTGCCACGTGATCATTACACTGGATCTCCATTTTGAATAGGTTCAGTGTACAAGAATGACTGTGGTGAGCTGGTGAAAGATGTTTCTTTCAGAATGCAAGCCTTTGATACCCCTCGGGCTACGTCCCTGGAAGTGCCCGTTCATGCCCCGCCCACCTAAGTTCTGTCGGCCAGATTCTATGTGACAGAATCAAATATTGGCAGATGCTTCTAGTCTTTGCTAATGATAATGTTTGACATGACTTTATTTCTTTTTCCGAATGGATGAATCTGCAATGTCAGAAGCTGTGATATAAGCAGTCTCTGACTTCACAATGGTTCAAGCTAATGGTGTCTTGACTTTACCGTGATGGGAAAGCAGTGTGCACTTGGTAAAACCTTACTTCCCATTTTGAAGTTTGCATTTTTCTTGGTTAGTGATACGTGGCATGGAGTTCCGTGTCGATGATAGGCAGTGGCAGCGAACTGCAGCATCTAGTCAGCTGTAAGATGAGGGGAAATGACCCACGCCCTACACTCCACTGGGTGCAGTCAGTTGTGTACTTAATACTTTTTCAACTGTTTGTGTGTGTGTGTGTGTGTGTGTTAGGATGTATGTGTGTCTATGTGTGTTGTGGGGTGTATTGTGTGTCTGGGTGTGTCCGTGTGTGTCTGTGTGTGTGGTGGGATGTGTATGTGTGTATGGTGTGTGTGTGTGTATGTGTGTGTGTGTGTATATGTGTGTTTGTATGGTATGTGTGTGTATGTGTGTGTGGTAGGGTGTATTGTGTGTTTGAGTGTGTCCGTGTGTGTCTGTGTGTGTTGTGGGATGTATATGTGTGTATGGTGTGGTGTGTGTGTGTGTGTATGTATACATGTGTGGTGAGGTGTATGTGTACGGGGTGTGTGTGTGTGTGTATGTGTGTGTATGTATGTGTGGTGAGGTGTATGTGTACGGTGTGTGTGTGTGTGTGTGTGTGGTGGGATGTGTATGTATGTATGGGGTGTGTGTGTGTGTGTGTATGTGTGTGTTTTCAGTTTACAGTAAGCTTCTCTGGGTAGGGCTCCTCTTATAAACCAAGGAGCATCCGTGTTCCTACAGGACTATGACTTCAGTGTTAATGGAGAGCACGCATAAGTTTTCAGGTACTAAAGGTCCTGATTCTTTTCCTAGAAGTAAGGTCGACTGTTATTTACAGTCTCCAGAGATCACTGAAGCAGATACTTATCCTAGGCCGCATCTTATGCCGCCCTTACCCTTCCTTCTGGGAGAAGCGGACGGTGCCACGTGGTGAGCATCAGAGAGGGTGTGGGTGACCCTTCCCTCTGTTGAGCTTGAGGGTTGTCAGAGCTGGGCTGGGCTAGCTTTTCCCTTGGTCCCAGCGCACATCCCCAACTGTTCTCTCCACTTGGAGGGACTTGAACTACAAAACCGCACTGCCTGTCGGCTGTGTGGCTCTCCCATGTAGTGAAGAGGTGCCCTGTTACCCCATGAGTCTGTGTCCACACGCACACAAGCACACACACACGCACTCACACGGCAGCAGACCCAACCTGTGTGAAGCACCACACGTTAATCTCACCACGGGCTAGGAAGTCAATCTTGGGAGCATGGCCTGAGTGATTTCCCTCTGACTAGCTGATGTCAACCTGTCTGTGAGGTCCAAGTAGACGCTCTGTCCATTGACTTTGCTCCCCAAACTGGCCGCCTCCTGGCCATGCTAGTTAATTCTTGACAACTCAAAGACAGTTAAAGCCAATCGTGGAATGGTTGCTTAGACATGTACTTACCACGTCAGGAACTATTTATGCCAAGATTTTACAGCCAGATGCCCTGATAAATATGTTTTTACATGCTGTGAATAATTTCTGCTGAGTGCCATTGAGAAAAAAAATAAAATTCGCATTTTTCCATTAAGAAGAAGGCAGCGCTGGTGTGCAGAGCTGTCAGTTACCTCGTGACTCCAGTCGGGACTATTCTGAGGTGGATGTGGAAGAAATTCAGCTATTTTAGCTCAGAAACTATCGGTTAAACTCGAGCACTCCTTTCTGTGTCCTGGTACCAAACGAGTGAACAGTGAAATGGAAACCAGTAGGCAGCTCTTCAGCTGAGACTGTCGGGGGACTCCAGGGGACACCCAGGTTGTGCCCAAAGCCAGCTAGCTGGCCGCAGAGGGCTGTGCACCCCCAGCATTCCTGGTGGAGCTTCAGACCGTGCCCCCTCCTTGCAGTTCTTTGCCAAGAGCATGAGTGGGTCTGGGAATGGATAAACACTGGGGAAGACCTGTGTCAAAGTGTCAAAGTGATTCAGGTCTTGCTCTCAAGCTAGTGGTGGCAAAGATAAAATTATGTCACGGCTCCCAAGGCTCAGGGCCTCAGAGTTGACAGTTCCAAGTTTAGCCTTCTGATGAGCAGAGCCCTTATTGATACTGTTCCAGCCACCTTGTGCATTCCGTGACTCTGGGGACTAGCTAAGACGCCAAACATCCTTTCACACTGAAGAATTTCTGAAGAAATGTTCTGACTGGAAAAACACTACCCTTAGATTTTTTTTTGTCATATTTCCCAAAAAACATAAGAATTCATAAAGTTGGAGTATGGCCCATTTCCAGGTCATACTTATAAACCTGTGGGTGTTTAGCAAGGGTAGTGGTAAAACCCAGAGATAGATTATTTACCCAGCAGTCTCAGGGTCCTGGTTTCTAGACCCAACACTAAGATAAAATGAACAAAATCAGAAACATTTAACAGAGATGTACTCATGAGGGATGAAGAAGAAACAGTAGCACACACATGCACACACATACATGCACACACACACATGCACACACACACATACATGCACACACATGCACACACACATGCACACACACATGCACACACACATGTACGCACAATACATGCACACACACGCGCACACACACATGTATGCACACATATATGCACATACACATGCACACACGCACACACACATGCATACACACATGTATGCACACATATATGCACACACACGCACATGCACACACACATGCACACACATGCACACACACATGCACACACGCACACACACATGCATACACACACCGTGGGCAATGTACCAGAGGAGACTCATTGGGCGGTGTTTAGGTATAGGATTAGCAGAATCCCAGCTTGGCGGTGAGGAGCACAGTGGTTTTTACAGTAAATTGTAAGTGGAAAGGGTTGGAAGCAGATGCCCATCTGGTATTCTTTGGTGGGTTTTGGTCATTTTGCTACCTGTCCTCGCTGCCCCTTTAACCTTACTGTCCTTTTCAATTGGGCTCAGCCACTCCACATGAGGACACAATATACCCAGCTGTCCTGAACCCCAGCAGGTTGGCAAGAGTGCTGCTGGTCTAGTGCCCTTTGGAAAGCACACAGAGGCAGTTCACTCTCCATGTCATCCCGTACACCATGTTTGCTCAACAGGCTGAAGCCAGGCCCTGTGCCGTGCCTGGGTGGCTACAGTGACTAGCCAGACAGGCTAAACAATGTTAAATCCTGTCCAAAAGACAGCCAACTCTTTGTCTTGAGAATCATTTTAGAAGACAAACTACTTTGTACAAAGTGTCATAGGCAGAAATTTAAAAGTTCTTTTTGTGATATTGGTCCCTGCACACCGGATCCCTCTTCCTTTTAGTTCTGCGGTGCAGGCCATGAGTTTGTCATCCTTACCTGAGTCTGGTGACAGATGAGGTACCACGTACTTGTCTGTTAACAGATGGAGACTAGGGGCCAATGGGAAAGCGTCCTTGTAACGCCATTCACCGTTTTGAGTTGCAAAGAGTGATGTTCGTCTTTTGTTGCAGACTGCCGGATCCCCCGAATTGAAGATGCTGAGATTCATAACAAGACATATAGACACGGGGATAAGTTGATCATCAACTGTCATGAGGGATTCAAGATCCGGTACCCCGACCTGTACAACATGGTTTCGTTATGTCGTGATGATGGGACGTGGGATAACCTGCCCATCTGTCAAGGTAGGAGATGGGAGCCGCTGTCGTCTGCTGTCATTGTAAAGGACGGGCGGGCAGGCACAATCCTCTAACAGAGCCATAGACACTATGGCAGAGAAATAGTCACCCCACCTAGGTCCTGCCCTGCCTTCCCATGACTTCTCTCCTTACAGTGACTCAGTACCATACATCAGATTTCCCAGTACAGAAAGGACAGACCTTATACCTCGGAATGTCTAGTATTATACCCTTTCCCACCTACAAAATCAGAAAAGTACTTCAAGAATTGGGAGAAGTAGGCAGGGAAAGGGGCTCGCTTGCAAGCCTGAAAACCTGAGTTGCAGCTCTAGGATGTTCTCACAGACATAAGAGACTGGCTACCAGAGGCATTCTGGCTTGCACATGAGTACCAATACCCACATAAGCGTGCAAAGGCACTCGCACATACACAAACACACACATACATGCATACATACAAACACACACACATACTAATAATAATAAATTAAAAAGAATGAGGAGGCTTCGTAACGGGGCTTTGAACACAGGGGATGAATCGTATACTTAAAGGAAGTAAGAGAGTGTGTGGTACTTTAGTAGTAGTAAGAATACAGTTAAGCATCTTACAGAGAGCGTTTTCTCTTCATAATGTTGTCCTTCTTATAATGCATGAAAAGCAGAAAAATAGTCACATTCAGAGGCTCCCAAACCGCACAGCGAATATTTATCCTTTCACACTTTTAAGATCTGACCCAGCCGCCACAGATAGAGGGACTGTTTCTGAAAATAAGCCCTTGAGTTCACATTAATTCTGATTTTATTTTTTGACATGTGACTTGGTCTAAAGGACCAAAAGAAGCCAATGCATAATTCATAATTTGAGAGAGAAGGAAGGCATTCGAATTGGTTCCAAAAGCGCCGGCATGCTCAAGTTGAGATGAATGTTAACTTTGTGCCTGGAAATCACAACTGGCAGGCCCTGATATTGCTTTGTGTGCCCCATCATCAGAAATAAATTGTTTTCCCACACCAGAGTTTAAGAGCTTCGACCGCATGAAGGAATAAAGGCTTCAGAGGTAAGAGGACAGAGGAGCTCCAGCCATCACATGGCCTACCCTGTGGCCTGTGTCACTAGCCTACCCTAAAAGAGACACGGGTTTTATTTATCTGTTCAGAGACTGCCCACAAAACAGACATCTGGCCCTGGGTTGGGCTCCTCCTGCAGATAAACATCATTAGCCACAGATTCATTTCAGGGCTGGTGTCACGGGTGAGGAAAGTCACCCCAGACCTCAGCTACTCCTGCAGTGCAGTTTTCTCTGTATCCTTTCTCTCTAGTTCTCCCTCCTGTAGCTTAAATGCAGTGAGTTCCCTCAGGAATTCTGCTTCCCTGTGGCCTCCTGGGATGCTATTGTAAAGAACTCAGATATGTACTGTTACTCTGTCTGGCTCAGTCTGGGTCACTCTCCCATTCTCAAATGCTGCTCAAGAGCAGGTCAGCAACAAGAGAGCTGGCTGGCTGTTCTTTTTCTTTTTCTCTTTCCTTTTCTTTTTCTTTTTTCCCCTCCTCCCTCCTTTCTTCTTCTTCCTCATCCTCCCCCTCCTCTTCCTCCTCCTCCTCCTCCTCCTCCTCCTTCTGGTTTGATATTCTTTTTCATTTCCTTTCCTTTTCTTTTTCTTTTTTCCCCTCCTCCCTCCTTTCTTCTTCTTCCTCCTCCTCCTCCTCCTCCTCCTCCTCCTCCTCCTCCTCCTCCTCCTCCTCCTCCTCCTTCTGGTTTGATATTCTTTTTCATTTCCTTTCCTTTTTCTTTTTTCCCCTCCTCCCTCCTTTCTTCTTCTTCTTCTTCTTCTTCTTCTTCTTCTTCTTCTTCTTCTTCTTCTTCTTCTTCTTCTTCTTCTTCTTCTTCTTCTTCCTCCCCCCCCTCCTCCTCATCCTCCCCCTCCTCTTCCTCCTCTTCCTCCTCTTCCTCCTCTTCCTCCTCTTCCTCCTCCCCTCCTCCCCCTCCCCCTCCTCTTCTTCCTCTTCCTCCCCTTCCTCTTCCTCCTCTTCCTCCTCCCCTCCTCCCCCTCCCCCTCCTCTTCTTCCTCCTCCTCCCCTTCTCCTCCTCCTCTTTCTCCCCCCCTCCCCCTCCTCCCCCTCCTCTTCCTCTTCCTCCTCCTCCCCTCCTCTTCTTCCTCCTCCTCTTCCTCCTCCTCCTCCCCTTCTCTTCCTCCCCTCCTCTTCTTCTTCCTCCTCCCCCCCTCCTCTTCCTCCTCCTCCTCTTCCTCTTCCTCCTCCTCCCCTTCTCTTCCTCCCCCTCCTCTTCCTCCTCTTCCTCCTCCCCTCCTCCCCCTCCCCCTCCTCTTCTTCCTCCTCCTCCTCTTCCTCTTCCTCCTCCTCCCCTTCTCTTCCTCCTCCTCCTCCCCCTCCTCTTCTTCCTCCTCCTCCTCCCCTCCTCTTCTTCCTCCTCCTCTTCCTCCTCCTCCCCTTCTCTTCCTCCCCTCCTCTTCTTCCTCCTCCTCCTCCCCCTCCTCTTCCTCCTCCTCCTCTTCCTCTTCCTCCTCCTCCCCTTCTCTTCCTCCCCCTCCTCTTCCTCCTCCTCCCCTTCCTCCTCCTCCTCCTCCTTCTTCTCCTCCTCCTTCTGGTTTGATGTTACTGGGATTTGAACCTAGGGCTTCCCAAATGCTAGATCAGTACCCTGCTTCTGAGCTATGCTCCTGTTCCTCCTCCTAACTCTTAATTATGAAAGAAGGTCTCAGTAAATTGCCCAAGCTATCCCTGAACTCACTCTCTAGCCCAGAAGGGCTTTGAACTTGTGATCTCGTTGCCTCAGTTTCCCAAGTAGCTGGAATTATAGGACTGCCTCACCCAGGCTGCATCTGGCTACTCTTAAGAAGTGTAAAGTGCCAGACAATGCCACATAGCCCAGCCCCATCATCACTCCTCCTCAGAGCCCCCATCCCACACAGTAGGTGCCCTGCCTATGCTGTGGTCCCAGCCCATCCTGTGCATTATTGCTGCAGGGGGCAGAGTCCTGCCAGCCACCCCTGCATCAGCTTTCTTCTGAGTGCCCAGCTGGCACAACAGGAGAAAGGGGTCTTCTGAGTTGCCGCAGACAGCCTGGCACCTCTCCGAGCCCCCTGGTGGACTGTACTTGGCTCCTAGAGTGACACTTCATTCTGGAACTTTTATTCGCACCTATAGATCCACCGGCTTGGGCTCCAGTAGGCGTCTCTCTATTACCCAGAAGTGCAAATGGAAATCCCATTGAACTATTGAGTTGAAGCCTGTTTCCCACTGTTATATTTAGGACGGGCTGTCTCCAGCCAAGAGTGAGCATATCTTTCCCTCTCAGCACTGATTAGCTGCACAAATTATAGCTCCTGCCATCTCCTCAGGCGGAGCGCAGGGCAGGCCACACAGAGGCGGCTTTTTTGTTTGTTTGTGGTTTGGTTTTGGTTGGTACTTCAGGCTTAGGATTTGGAGCGTGTTTGCATGTCCTGCTCACCGTGGGGCAGAATCATTTGTGATTTGGGAAAGGCCATTGTCTCCACATGAGTAGCCTGGAGTGGGAACCCAGCCACAGGAGGGCATGCTGGGCCAACACCTTGTCAGGCACCTGAACTGTGCAAGCATCCAGGACCTGCCTTTGTTCCTGTTGATGGACTTATCCACTCTTTCTCAATTTCGGGTCACATTTCTTCCTACTTTCCACCCCCCCCCAGCCCTGACCCCTCACACCTCACCTCTGACGTGAATATTACCAATGTTTAACTCTGGAAAATCAAAAGCCATCTAAGGGAGGGAACTCCGGAGATGGCTCAGTTGATAAAGGGCCAGCACGAGGCACTGAGGATTGGGACCTCCAGGACCACAAAAGCTGGGCATGGTATGTGGCATCTGCATCCCACTGCTGGGTGTACAGAGGCAGGGCACGGCTAGGCCAGCCAGCCAGCCGAGCAGAGCCAGAGATCCCCTGGTATGGTGAGAGATTCTGTCTCACAGAAGAGAGACAACAATAGGAAAAGACATTTGGCATTGATCTGCAGCCTCCACACAAGTACTTACCATCACAGATGGATGGACGGGTGGACAGACAGATGGACAGATGGATACACACACACACACACACACACACCCTGAGGGTACAGGGGTTGAGAAAAACAACCTAATACCCTGAGACAGGGTAAAAAGACAAAGTTCTCCTGCCTCTGGGGGTGTCTAGAAACCTCCTGACAGGTTCTGGGTTGGGGTCCCCCATATTGTGAACCTTGGTGCCTAAAGCACAGCAGCTTGATGGGTACCCCAAGATCATAAGTGCGAATGACCAGGTTTGTCCCTAAGGTCTGCACTCCTGGTGCCTCTGTCTCTCCTCACTCTGGTGCACAGGCACTGCAGCAACTGGCTGAGAGAATGACTTGAGCCCGTATGCGTATGTGGCCAAGCCAGCTCTGGAGGAGGGCTTGGTCGTCTCCCGTTATGGAAGGCAAACCCTGTGTTTGGCACTCAGAGGGAAAATGGGTCTTTTTGTTATATGCTTTTGCTTCGCATACATGCCTGCCCCCTGGAAGGATAGCACGTCACCCCGCGATGTCATGATGCACTCCAGTGACATCGCTAAATTCACCACAATTCCATGGCAGCCGGAAAGGCACGCACAGCAGAATTCTGTGCCACTGGGAATGGGACAGGCCTCAAGAGCCAAAGGCAGCCAGTGATTTAGGAGGAGAGATCCAGGGCGCGGTTTCCCACTTTTCTGATAGCACCCGAATGCTCCTTTTGGAGAAGAGACCCACTGCAAGCCTGTGCTCCTCAGAGGGCCTTCCTCCCTGGACCTTAGCAGTCATATCCTCGGGCTGCCAAGACCTGCTGAGGCAGAAGCCCGCATGTGGCCTGGGTGAGGTCTGTGTCTATTAAGCCCTCTGAGGGGTTCTCAAGTTTGAAAATCAGCACACTTTAAGGCTCTTAATCTATTTCACTTCCAACCAGATTCTCAGGAATCCAGTTGTACCAGCACAGCAAGATTCTGTCCCATGACTAAGTTTAGAAGATAGGCTGACCACATCACGGATCCCTAGCCACTGGAGTGTCTGTACCCTCCTAGGGTGCCTCAGTGTTCCTCAGCCCTGATGTCATCTTAAATGACATGGGGAGCTTCGTAAACACACAGTGACACAAGGCTCTTCTCCTGGACCCTGGGCACCGCAGGGTTGTAAAAGCCTCTCAGATGATGTTGATGGCCCACTTGGGGCAGGCTCATCTGGCTCGGGGTGCACTGACCCATACCCCACTGACCTCCTTCCTCCCCTTCTAACCCTTTATCTGACCCCCATGGTACCATTTCAGCTATACCATCAAACATCTATGTATTTGCAACCCAAGTCTGCAATGTCCTTCTGTTGCCAGGGGGCAATCCCAGAGTCCCTCTGTGCCGTTGGCCGTACACTTACCCAAAGGCTGCCCAGTGAAACCTTTCCATTTTGCTTTCACAGGCTGCCTGAGACCTCTAGCCTCTTCCAATGGCTACGTGAACATCTCCGAGTTCCAGACCTCCTTCCCTGTGGGAACTGTGATCGCTTATCGCTGCTTCCCTGGATTTAAACTCGAGGGTTCTGAGTACCTTGAGTGCTTACACAACCTTATCTGGTCGTCCAGCCCACCCCGGTGCCTTGCTCTGGAAGGTAACACATATAAGTCTTTTGGACGGGCAGGAGGTGTCTGATGGTGGCCAGTAAGGACTTTTGCTTGCTTAAACCCAGGTCACCCACCTGACCTGGAGGTATACATATGTTACAGGTGTCCCCCTGTCCCCCACCCACCTGTCACCGTTATTAGATTTTAGGGGAAGAAGGCGTATAAGAGAAAAAGCTGAAAGAATCAAATGTCAGACTTCAGAGTATTGCAAAGTTAAGCGAAGTGCCTTCAGAAATTAGCTTTCTCTGCACCGAATGATAACAGACAGCAGGGTGGCACCGTCCGTCTCGCCCCTCGGTTTATTGAGGTGTCAATGTTTCTTTCATTTTCCCGTGCGTTTATGGCAAAGCCATAAATGTTTGGCTGTAAGACACTCTTGGAAGCCTGATCACAAGACCAGTCTCTTCCCTGTCTTCATGAAATCTGAATGCTTCATAAAGTGTATGCTGATAAAGACCACTAATTAGGGGTCTGTGTGGGCTGGGGCTGGGAGCAGAGTGCCAGGGCCCCCATTTCCAGAATCAGGACAGCATCCTGGGCTTCCTAATATCCTCATTACTGAAGTCTAACGCCTGGCCTCAGCCCTGGTTTGTCTCGGGTCGGGATGTTTCATCAGATGTGCTTCTTCCTTAACCTCTGAGTAAATGGGTGGAAATGGTGGAGGAGAAAACATCCATCCCAGAGCCCAAAACCCACCCACCCCAGACCAATAACATGCCAAAGCAAACCAGTCCCTTCAAGTTTGCGGCAGCATCAGCTGGCTTCTTCCCCCAGGAGAAGTCCAGTTGAGAGTGCTGTGAGAAGTAGGGGCAGGCAGAAGGTTCTCAGAGCTGTGAGAGAAGGCTTTCATTTCTAAAGGAAGGACCAACATGGAGAGAGGTTAGCCAAAGCCATGCAGCCTCCTTGGACAAGAGTCGAAGAGGTGGAGGGGAGGGATGCCCGCCCATGCCATTCATTCTGCTACAGTCCGGCTAGGCCTTAAAGTCCCCACACATCCCTGTCTCCAACATGGACCAAATTTTATAGGGGACAAAGAACAAGATAGAAGGTTAAAGTTGAGACACCTCGTTCATTTGAAAGGCTTATAACAAAGAATATTTCAGTAAGAGCATTCAGTAGGAACTAGAGTGTGTTCGTGTGTGTGTGTGTGTGTGTGTGTGTGTGTGTATGTGTGTGTGTGTGTATTTTCTTCATCTGAAACTCAAATAGAACCGACTGTTTTGAACCTCTGCTTGCTAAAGCTTGCTAGTCTAGTCTCCAGAGACGAGGTTACCCCTTTTCCAGTGTAGTGACCTCCCCACTGTCTGCATAATGTGGGTGGGCCATGGCCAGTGGGGGCTGTCACTAAAAGGCCCATTTCCTAGTTCCTGGAGGATTTTCCATAGTCGTATAACCAAACATCAAGCGTAGTTTGAAGATATCATTGTTATGATTTTGTCAAATTGAAATGCCTGTTTCAGGATCTTTTCAGATTTGCCCTAACTGCACTTCCCGGAGTCAGTATGTAAGCCTCACTGGGGGCCTTGGAAAGCAGCCTTTTATGGAGCTGAGAGAATATGATGTGGACAGACATAAAACAAAATCTGACTTCAAGAGGCGATGAGCTAAGGCTATAAACAGGGAGCCGGGAGCAGCAGCTTCTGGCTGAACACTGGCCCCATCACTGAACACAAGGGCTGCCTGGTGCCAGCTCTGGCCACGGAGCGATCTGAGAACCCCCTGTGCCAGGAAGGCCACTGGTGCCTTCCCTACCCCACTCCCACCACTTTTTAAAAAAAGATAACTTTTGTGTCTTTGTTTTGAATGCCCTTCTCTCCAAAATATCCAAGGAAACGATGTGTGAACCTGTTCAAAGCCACACAGGCGGAAAGGGTTGCTCTGGAACACAACTAGTACCTGAGGAGACACTCAAGTCAGCAGCAGAGAGCACAGCGTTCCCTGACCATCTTCCCCTTCACATTCCTCCCACGTTTCCCCTTCCTCCTCTCTTTATGAAGTACACATTTTCATATAATTTGATTTTTTCTTTATGGTGCAGTAAAAACTACCTAACTGTGCCATGTATGCCGTACTCCTTGGGGCTTTTAAATCCATTAGTGTTCTGACCCCAGCAGGGAGTGGGGGTGGACAAGAGTTCTGTAAAAAGCTTTGCCCAACCTCTTTAACTCTTACAAATCCTCAGCCACCTACACACAGTGGACCTGTCACTCACGCATGACGTGACAGCTGTCCCAAAGCTGACATGATCGGTGGCCTGCTTAGTACTCACAGCATTGGATTCAGTCCCCAGTATTACACAGGCCAGGCACGGTGGCACACACCCATATCCCAGTACTCAGACGGCTGAAACGAGAACCAGGATCAAGGCCCTCCTTAGCTATATGATGAGTCAGGGCCAACCATCTCAAAAATAAGAAAACAGGACTGGTTCAGGGACATCCTTCATCCCTGGCCTCCATATACCTGCTCTTGTGTGTATATACCTTACACAGAACACACACACACACACACACACACACACACACACACACACACACACACAGACTTTAGATAGACTAGAATAGGAAGTGATTTTGATCATATGATAACATATTTAATGCTTCTAAGGAGTACTTGACATGTAGTGCTCATCAAGGGTACTGCCGCCCTTAGATTTAGGTGTAAAGTCACCCTTCGTTAGTTATAGCTCTGAATAGAATTCCCAGGCTTTAAGGCTCATGTAGTGTGGCACTGTCTGTTTGGTCAGGTGCTATTGTGGCTCTCTGCGTGTTCTTAACTGTGTTTGGAAATAGCTCCTAATAACAGTGATCACTTAGGGATGGGTGGTGGCGGGCTGGAGACATGGTTCAGTGGTTAAGAGCACTGACTGCTCTTGCAGAGGTCCTGAGTTCTATTCCCAACAACCACATGGTGGCTCACAACCATCTGTAATGGGATCCGATGCCCTCTTCTGGTGTGTCTGAGGACAGCGACAGTGTACTCATATACATAAAAATAAATAAATGTTTCTTAAAAGGATGGGTGGTGGCACACACCTTTAATATCGGACCTAGAAGGCAGAGACAAGCCTGCCTGTGTGAGTTTAAGGCCAGCCTGGTCTACAGAGTGGGTTCCAGAACAGCTAGACAAAGAAACCCCAGCTTGAAACAAAACAAAACAAAACAAAAACAATGGTCACTTAATTGAAAACTGGCAGGCTGCATGTTGTGCCCTCACCATCTGGCCCTCACAACCTCTCTTTCCTGTTCTCAGCTCCATCTCCCTGATGAGCAGACCCAGGCTTCTAAAGGCTCAATGATGGGTGCAATAGAGTACGAGATGGAGCTGGGACCAAGCCTGGGCCTCTGTCGCTTCAAAGCCACTGGTCTTGCCTAGTTAACTTGCAGGGATTGCCTTACAGGCTAACAGGAAGATAATCTGGTGTTTTTATAGTTGTTTTTGAAGTTGAAAAGAATGGGCAGTAGTGGAGTCATCATTCTAGTCTAGTTGTCCCCCTAGAGCCATGCCAGAGGGAGGAAGGTTCATTGGAGCTGTAGGTGTTCCTTGCTGCCTCCCATCAGTACTGGGCGTCCCTGGCTACAGCGGAGCCCATTTCAGCAAGGCAGCAGAGAGCATCGGTCCCTTTCACAGCCCCAGACAGTGACACCTTGGTGGGTGAAGAGCCAACATTTGAAGGACAGGTGTGGGCGATCCCGTCATCAAGTTCAGGCTTCATGAGTTGATGGCCTGGAAGCGAAGGTCCTGGCAGTGCCCTCAAGAGTCCCAGGGGGACACAGGTTCTTG
Source organism: Rattus norvegicus (assembly GCF_021556685.1). Classification (NCBI taxonomy): domain Eukaryota; kingdom Metazoa; phylum Chordata; class Mammalia; order Rodentia; family Muridae; genus Rattus; species Rattus norvegicus. The sequence goes on from NC_141546.1 coordinate 97,147,733, forward strand.
AAGCCCTGCGCCATTCCACTCATCTTGCCAGCAGTGGGCACGTTCTGGAAGGCACATGTGTTTCCGTGTTCCTATCACGGGATAAAGGGCTCTGAGAACATGAAGGCTTAACGTTTAACCCTGCTGTAACAGATGAATATAATCATGCATTTGGGCCTGACAGTATTCTATGGTCCTTACACATTGGCCTGTTTTTGTAGGCCTGTCTGTCTGTCTGTCTGTCCTCGTGTGGCTGCGTCTTAGTTCTTTCCTTTCTCAGGCCTTTTGACCTCTGTGGCTGTTACCCTCTGTCTGTGTCTTTCCCACACTTCCATGCCGAATCCAAATCTTCTTTTTATAGGATGCCTTTGTTGGTGAGCAGTCTCCTGGTTCTGTGTGCTAAGAGCTCTGTTGCCTGTCTACCAAACACTCTCCAGGCCCGGAGCAGTACTGAGCTCTGGGCACCAGGGAACTCCAGGGAAAAAAGGGACATCATTCAGCTACTTGCAGAGCTGACAGTCTAACAGATTCATAACCGACCTCATCCTCTTGAGACCTTCATCATTACCGTAGTCGGATGTCCACTTGCAGCTACTTTTACCAAAGGGCACATCCGAGCTTCTGCTGTGGGGAGGGCTGGGAGGGCGAGATTCGTGGGAGATAACACAATTGCAAAGTGAAATTTCTACCCAGAGATATATGACTTCTTATTTTCTCAGAGTCTGGGCAGTGGTGTGTTTTCTGTCTGCACTTAAGCTTTAGGAAGTGTGCGTCTCTCCTGTCTGAAAGGATTTCCTTCTGCAGCTCCACAGAGCTCTTCAGGCTGTGTGAATACCTTGGCATGTGTGGAGGGTGCTTGCCCAAGGGCTTGTAGGATGTGAGTGTGGGAGAGAGTGAATTACCCGGGTGGCAGGTCAACTCTACTTGTAGTCAACTACACATGCTCTAAATGTTAGAGGGAAGCAGGTGGGCACACAGTTTAGGAAAAGGAGATAAAAACTGCCTAGAATCCCCAGAGCACCGTGAGGCTGGGACTGTGGAAGACTTCTGTGTGTGGTTCCAGTGTGCGGCTCTTCTGAAGATGAACCCTCAGAAGGTGCTTAGTGTCTAGAACATTCTCTAACATCCAGGCTTCCGGGTGGTCAGGAAGTAGCATGTGTGCTTTGCATGTCTAGTTAGAGAAATTCCTGGCAACTATTTTCCCAAATGGGAGATCAGGAACAGAAGTGATCGTGTGACCAAGAAAATACAAGCAAAGAAAGGGTCAAGAGAAGAGGTGACTGAAGCATGAAGTTGGAATTCGGAGTCCGTAGCTTAAGATTTCTGTGCACTTAAGAAGTCTGCACCCATATTTGTAGCTGTAAATGGCTAATCCTCTCTGAGCTCCCGGCGAGCGACCGCACTTCTTGCTACCTGCCAGAGTTCTCTGGATTATGGAATGAAAAGACACACCACATACTCGCACGCACGCACACAAAACCTTTATATTTTGATATGCCTTGACTAGCTCAATGGTTGGGCACTTCCAAACTTCCTCGTGGTGAGCACACACCCCCTCAATATTCCCGAGTTAACACTCTCTGAATCTTTATTTTATCTTGGCTGCCCTGTTTTCCTTCTGGGCCTCCCTCCCATGGGGCCGCTTTCCCTTGGCACCTACATTGCTGGGTGATTTCTCTCCTGCAGCTCTTAACTCTGATCTCCCCGCTTCCGAGCCATGGTGATTCTGTTCTTCTCTCCCTTGCGTTCCTTGCCAGAGAGACCTCCCATGCCTGTCCATGGCCCAGCTCACAGGGTAAGGTGGAGGTATAATCAGTGACAGATCCAGTCACAGAGCAGGCTGCAGTTGCAGTGTGGGTTCCTTAGAACCTACGAGTGCCCAAGGTCCTTTTAGATCGGCATTCTTTCATAAGAAAAGGAGGAAAAATAAGAAACTGAAGAACCCTTTTTGGCCAAATGTGAAATAACTTGAAAGGTTCCAATTTGAGATCAAACCTCAAAGCCAGCTTGGATACATTCAGGTATAAGAGGCGGATGGCCTAGCAGGTGCCTTTCATGATTTCTCCCTCTGGGACTCCCACCTTCACCAGGAAGCACATGGGGACTTCAAAGCACAGGTAGCAGGAATCCGAAGTCTTCTGGTCAGAGGCCTTCTTTGCCGGCTACAGAGCGCTCCTAGGAGACATGCTGCCTCACCTCACAAACCCACCAACCACTCTCACCTCAGTGGGTAGCGGGGGAACTGAGAGCACCGGGAGTCCAGCCTCTTCCCAAGAGTGGCTGTCAATCACGGCCCATGATGAAACCCACTGCTCCCAGGTCGCTCCCTCCAGCCACAGCTGGGGTCCTCCGGCTCACATGTGTCAGCTGCTTGTGACCGTTCACAAAGCAAGTGACAGAGACTTAGAATCTCTCCCTTTTCTACCCGGTCGTCCAAACAAGACCAGCTCGGAGTAGCCATGTGCAGCTTAGTTCTCTAAAGTATTCCGCCTAGACTTTGAAAGCAGAGGAGAGGCAAGGAGAAAACCTACCCCAGGAACATCACGGATCTGACAGTTATTTTCCCTGCAGAGCCAAGTATTGAACCCAGGGCCTTGGACATGCCAGGCGGGTGCCCTGGTACTGAGGTCCATCCACAGCACCTGTTATAGACTCTCCAGGCTGGCCTTCAATTTGCTGTCCTCTTGCTTCAACCTCGGGGGTATTGAGATAGCGAGCCTGGGCCACCATAACTATGCTCATTTTCAGTTACCGATTACAGAAGACAAAGCCGTAGATATGGCCGCTGCATCCCTCATTCACCCTCCCACGCCATGCTCCAGCACTCCTCTGTGTAGATGAATGGGAGCATCGAAGCTGGCTCTGCTGTGGCCTTGAGGCCTGTAGGTGCTGTGCCCACTGAGGTCCCCACACACAGCTCCAGGCTCGGACCCTACCAAGCTGCTTGGCATGGGGGAGGGCCCCTGCTCCTCCCTCACCCCTCCCTTCTGTACCAGCATTCTTGATCATGAAGAAATGATATTCCTAACTGTTGCTGTCCCTAGAACAACCCTTTGCTGGAAGAGAGCTTCTCCCCTTCTTCCTAGCCATGACCCCAGATGTACTCTCATTCCCCAAACCAACTTAGACCGCTTGTCATTTTGAAGTTCTTCCTCCAAGCTCACACAGTGGGGCCTTTATTCTCGGATTGCTTCCTGGTCACAGTCACAAGCAGGTGTGATGTCGGCCGAGGAGAGCTCTCTGTCCTCTCCAAACCTTAGATTAGATCTCAGCTAAAATCACTGGAGGCTATGCTGTCTGGACTTCAAGTGGAACAGAAAGAAAGGCATAAGAAAAGCCATGTTCCAGAATATGTGTCTCCTGAAACCCGGGCCTTTTTACACAACACTTGTGGCCCTCTAGGACCCAGAGGCCCCGTTCTGGCAGCCACATTTTCTGACTGGTTTGTACCAGAGGCCATTCTGCCCAGGGAGATTGCTTCTGAGAGGTGATTTGGGGCATGTGATTCCAGTTAGGTAGGCCAGCCAGCTCAGTCCCACGGTCAGCCTCGTCCCATCCTCTCTGCTTCTGCAGGGTCATCTGAGAGACAGACATGCCGTTTGTCAACTTTCTTCAGCCTTGAGCCAGTTCCAAGTAATGAGTCTTTTACAGAAAGGAGAGAGTCTGGATAATGCCCTTTGGCCTTGGGTGCCACCTACAAGGAAGACAGATCCAGAAGCCGCCCTGCCCCAAGATGGCGCTCTTCCCCTGAACTTCCCGTTGTGTGACCTGCTCTTTACCCATCACTGTTCACTGAAGTGTGGAGTTTTGGTGTGCAAAAGCTTTTGCCTGCGTGTGCTCGCAGGGTGGAGAGGATGTGGCCTATGATTGTCCCCAAGATGCCCTGCATACCTCCGTACAGCAGTGGGCACTGTGGTACTTTTCTTCCCCCTCCCCCACCCCCCTCAGCTAAAGCCACAGCAGCACCAGAGCTGTACTGAATGCATGGCTCTGCTGATTAGAATTCAAGTCTTGCTCACCTCAGCTGTAGTGATAATAGCAGTGACCAGGCGGTCACCCAGCCCCTCCCCCTCAGCTTCCCACCCCCTGAGTAGACCAGCTGGCTGGGGCACAGTCTCCATTAGCCTCTCCTGGCCCTTGAGGCTCCCTGCAGACTCACCCGCCATCCCGGCAGCAGCTGGATGCAATATAAAATTGAATCAGTAGAAAGTGAGGAAAAGAGCAGTCACTGCCTCTTCTCTCTCCTCTTTCTCCAACGTAGCCGTGGGGCCTCTCTTCACAGAAAGTGCAAGGAGGCCTCCTGGCTTACATCTGCCCCAAGTTCTCCCCTCCTCTACCACATTTGGGATTACTGTCCTCCAGGCTCTGAGACCCATAGAGCCCTCTTGCAAAAGCGGTTCCCAGGTAGCCTTGTCCCTGGCGGTTTCTATTCCAGCCACCTCTGTCTGACTTTTATTTTTTACAAACTGTGTTCCTACTCAGGATGTTTTGAAAGAAGAGCTGCGGTCAGGCTTCCTTACGTTAGTTTGTTTTGTCTTTTGTGTAACCCAGGTGGGTCTAGAAGTTGTTATGTAGCTGATGCTGGCCCCAAACATGCAGCAATCCTCCTGCCTCTGCCCCCAAAGCTGAGATTGCAGCTATGTGCCACCACATATAAAAATCTGGAAATCTGCCCTTAGTTCTGCCTTCCTGAGAGTAAAGTGGTTTGCTGGGATCGTAAGACTCCCAACCTCTTCTCAGACTCCCAGCCGTCAGCACACAGGGGGTGGCTAATTTATTATCTCAGACAGGTACCTGGCTGACACTAGGCAAAGTCATAGGGTTTAGGGAATCTTATTCTCAAAAACAAAGGGGTTTTCACTTGCTTCGAAGACAAGCATGTGTTTCCTGGTCCTGGGAGAGAGGAAAGCTCTGCCTTGCTCCACCGCAGGGATTGGGTCTTGAAACACTCGGAGGTCAATTGTGAGCACAGACTGCGTGCTCTGGTCTGGTCACGATGCTAGTGGTTCTGTCCCCTTTGGGGCACTTGGTGCCCTCACCGTGAAATGCCTGTGACAGGCACTGTCTGTCTGACAGCCACCTTGCCAGTGACCCCGGGAGGTATCGTCTCAGCAGGCAATTCTGCTACTGAGTTGCTCATAAGCAGCAGTAAATTATCCTAATGCTGTTTTCATGCGCTGCTGTACAGGACAGCAGGGTGATTACGAGAGGACAGCAGCCTGCATGCGGCACCTGCCCTCGTCACCGTCACCATGCCTAATGTTTTCCTTCCTTCTACAATGAGTTATTGCTGGTGATGACTTCCACCACCCACCCACCCCCCCAGTCACAGATGTCTGTGCTTCAAAGAAATTCTGTCCTAACACTGAGAACGATTTCCCTGCTCCTCCACCAGGACCTCTCCCTCCTACCCCTTACCCCCTCCTCTTCTTCCTCCTCCTTTATCTTTTCCTTCCTAATTTCTGCCTACATTGAATTAAGAAACACTGACATTTTCCTCTTAAAGCATACACATTTTTAGAGCTGGAGAGAGGGCTCAGTGGTTAGCCATTCTCCAGAAGGCCTGGTTTCCATTCCTAGCAGCTCATAACGCACTGTAACTCCAGGGCTGGGACATCTGATGCCCTCTTCTGGCTTCCCCCAGTACTGCATGCATGCTTTGCCCAGACACACACACACACACACACACACACACACACGTATGCCAGCCCCTCCCCTGCAAAAAAAGCCAGATTTTTCCCCCTGTTTTCTAGGAAGACCTAAGGCTTCACTAGTGTCCCACCTCACAAATGAGCTCAGGCTCTTCCTACTCTTCCCCCAGGCTCAGTAATTCGCTGGTTTAGCCCCTTGGCAGGGCCTGCCTTGTTTCCTTTCCTTTCCTTTACTCTTGTTGCAAACATGTCCATTAATGTTCATCTCTTCTGGACTCTGACAATGAAATGGTTCTTCTTTCTAAACTCCATTTAGGAGAGAAATTTCAGCTGAGGCCAAAGGAACAGGACAGGCAATTCTTCCATAGAGACCCCAAAGGAAAATCGGCCCCCTACCAGGCCACTGTCCCCCGGCAGGCCGCTGGTCCTGGGGTACCAGTCTGTGGCAAAAGCAGGAAGTGGTTCCTTCACAGGGTTCAGGGTCCTTACCAAATCCATCCCCACTGTAGCCCACGGTTCTTCACATTGCCTCGCAGATGAGCAAGCCTCTGTTTTGGAAGGCTTAAGTACCAGCCTCCTTAGAGAAGCACAGTGAGTCACCGACTGTGGCGGGTACTTTGAGCTCCTCACCAAAGGGGCGACTTCATTGTGCTCGGATGTAGCTGGCCACTACAAATGGGAATTTCTCATCTTTGCCCTTAAACCCTAGAATCTCAGCCAGCCCTGCTCCAGGCAGAATTTATTTCCTCCTTCCCTCTCTGGGAAGTAGGATGGCTTGTATTTCATAGTAATAAAACCTCTTGCAATCAGGTACAACACAGAAAGTAATAAATCCCCTGTATCACTCTGGGGCCGTGCCAGCCTGGCAGAGTGGTTGGGGGTCATTTTCCTTGTTTTTCTTTTCCTTCTGTCTGCCAGCTTCCCACTCCTGCCCCACTACCCCTCGTGAACCACCACCACACCAGCCAGAAGCATTAGGTATATGATCTGTACATATACTGCCTTGTGAGGCAGCATCCAGATCACAGAGAAGGATAGACTGACCAGCCAGCACGCCCTAAAAATCCACCCCTCGGTGCCCCCAGCCGTGTGGGCTCTGTGCGTCTGTTCAACAGGCACTGCACTGGCTCTCTCTCCCTTCCCGCCTTTGCTTGTTCTCAGACAGGGCACTCATCCATTCTCGCTCCCACCTTCCTCTTTTCTACCCTTCTTCCCAACACTTGTCTGTATGCCTTGGCAGCGCATAGCATGTGACTTTCCTTGCAGGGCATACTGGAACACTTAATTCTACCATGAGTCTTAGGAACGCTGCCCCACAGGCTAAGACATAGCCATTTTCTCTGTGAAACCTGCAACCACGTCCAACAGTATGTGCACGCATGCTCAGATGGGACAAACAGCTGCCTCTGGATGCTCTCTCCTCACCCACCAGGGCTTCGTATAAGATTGGAATAAGAAAGCACCCATTTTTAAGGGAAAAAAGGGGGCTCGAAAACTCAAGGCTCTACCTGAGGGACTGAGGTGAGAAGAGCTGAGGTCCTCGTGGGCCCCCGCGAAAGGGAAACCGGAAGGTGGAGACTCCTGGTAGGAAATGATCTGTGATCCTGGCAGCTGACAAACGCATCTAGCAGTGATGCTTATATTAACATCAGTTGCTGCCTGAAGAGCCTGCCGCTCCATGTAGCCTTTGGATTGGCTGTTCCTGTTAGAAATAAGGCTTGAGGCTCCGAGGGAGACTAATGTTAATGCTTGAAACAGTAAGAGAAAGGCTTAACATAGAGACGTCTCCTGCTTCCAGCCTGTCTGCCACAGCGCGTCAAGAGTGACACGGGGGACAGCAAGATGTCCCGTGAGTCAAGGTGCTTGCCGCCAAGTCTGATGATCTGGATTTAATTCCTGGAACTCACATGGTTGAAGTAAAACACTGACTCTCACAGGTTGCTCTCTGCCCTCCACACACAAATAAGCAAGAGTGAAAATAAAACAAACACCATGCTTTCACTCTGTCGAGTTGCCCTAGATTAGCCAGGTTGCAAAGCCAGTGTCCAATGCCCTCTGTGGGGAGCTTAGGCTCCCTCCCATGTTGTACCTGCCTCTGACACTGTACATGAATAGCCGAGGCTGAGTCGAAGTTGCATCCTAAGCCTCTCTCTACTTACGAGTTCCCTTGACCTCGAATGCTTTGCACTGAAATGGTACCAGGGCATCTGACTCAGCAGACTGATGTCCATCCCACCTATGGCCTAAAGCTTGCATTAGCCTTTCAGACCGGGAACCTATAAGACTCAGCCAGATCCCCTTTCAGCCCTGGGTGTGTGTGGGGGGGGGGGCAAACCAAACACCATGCGTGCACATGTGTATTTACAAGATTCGTTGTCCAGTGTTCAAGTGCTGCTGTCAATTGCTCTGTACTGGTGGGCAGTATTTTACCCATTGGTGCGTTCATGCTTACGAAGGGGTTATTGGTATTTATTTTAAAGGTGCTAGATTTAATTTGGCTATACGGTTGTAATACTTAACCTTGAGTTCCCCACAAGCACGGCACTATTGCTGTTTTCTTTTCTTTTTCTTTAATTTAAGAAAATGTACTTAATAATGAAACAGCTGATGAGGAACGCTTTTCTACTGGGGTCCTGTCTGAAGCCTTGTAGCACTGAGCCACTAAAATGTTCACTGTTCTGTGCTTTTAAGCAAAATTTCTATTGTAATTAAGGGAAATCCAGAGAGAAGAGGGAACGAGAGGGAAAGCAAGAGAGACAGAGGCAGAAGAGAGAGAGAGAGAGAGAGAGAGAGAGAGAGAGAGAGAGAGAGACTGTGTGTGCACGTTAGCTATACAATGAGTCTGTTTGACAAAGCAAACAAAAATCTTGAGGTTCAGAATGTCCCACACTAATTTAGCTGTGTGTCACCGTGGTCTAGCCTGTGGAAGGAGAGTTTGAGAACCACCAGGATATTCTAGCCACCTTGAACCTTGCATGGTCTCTGGTGGTGCAGACCTTTGTGAGCTGCAGAGAGAGGGAGAAAAGGCAAGGGACAAACCCATCTTACATGAGAGCTTTCTGGTCTACCTTGTGGAGCACATGCCTCCCTTTCATCTTGAACCCCCGATTCCTCTTGAAGAAATAAAGAAGTCGTGATTGCCGCCATCGGGGGTTCTGACTGCAGCAGGTTATATGTTGAAAAGGGGACCCCAACTTCAGACCAGCACATTGTGTCCTCACCTGGTGGTGGCTGAGACTGCCCTTGGTGTAGCCGAGGCTCCCGTCATTCCAGGGAATAGTTGCATCCATGGAGCACAGAAACACGCTTCTGACTTCAGCCCATCTTTCCCTGCTGCGAAGGCTGTCAGTAAATTGCAGGTTCACACCAGCTGCCTCATCCGTGCGCTCTCCCATGGCTTCTATGTGGCTGTGACACACAGCACATTGCTTATGTGAGGCCTCGTTTTTATTTGTTTGTTTTCACACCAAAGTTGAACAGCCGTCAAGAGATGTGTGCTGCATTTCTTCAGAGCACTCACTGCAGTGACCCTGAGCTAGAGAGCAGGTCACAGGGACCTGCTGGGACCACTGGGTCCTATAAATCTTGAACACCATCTGTCAGTGTATCTCAGTTCAAGAGGACACTGTTTTCTACCCTGCCTGGAAACATGCAGAGCCCAGTTCACGATCGTTAGCTCACTTGGGCGGACACATTTATCGGTGTCCTGTGTTGTTACGACAAAAGTGGAGAATGCAATGTGCTGTATAACATTTATTGATTTTTCCCTGAGCTAAAAGTAAAGTTTTTCAGATGTCACCTTGGAAACATCTGTGACTTTGGCATGTAGGGGTCCATAAAGCTTCCTGGATTCATTACCTAAACTAAAGTCGGACTGGGGACACAATGGCCACAATGACAGTTTCAACTAGGACAGGCCTGCAGATCTCCTGAGGAAGTTGAAGGATTCTGTAGCTATCTACCTGAAACCATAGCCCTTTACAAAGCTATCAAGATGATACAGTAGACTGCCTGAAGGTGAGGTCAACGCAGAGAATCATGGGTCTTCTCCCATCATGCCTTCTCTTCAAGGTCAGATTATGGCTTTAGAACCAACCTCTTTGCTTCCTACCCCTAGGCCCATCTACAATGTCTCCTTGGCCTCCCTAACTTCATTGTGAGTGTGTCTCACCAAGGCCTTTCTCTAACACAAAATTTGTGATTCAGTATCTTAGGGCATGGCTGGAGTCTGCACTTCTAGACTCCTAGCTCATCCAAAGCGGCTTGCTGATCTGTGTTCCCCGTAGTAAGAGCTTAGTGAAAGGTCAAGACCAGACCAGATACCATGGCGATGTAGTTCACACACGAGCTCTGCTGAAGATGCTAAGCCTGCAGCCGGCAGTTGGTGAGTGGAGGGAGATCGGTCTTCCCCAAGTCTCTACCACAACTGCACAGAGCAGGGCATCTTAACTTGGATTGCCCATTAGAATCACTCGGGGAGCTCTTAAGAGCTCGCCAAGGCCAAGGCCCAGCCCTGACCAATTAGGCAGAGTTCCCTGAGTGATTCTAATGTGCAGTCTGGGCTGAGGAACCACTGGCGTAAGGCATTAAAACGCCGTTCAAATACAGCTTCTAATACAGCAGTCAGAGCACACGCTGGCTGCAGTAACAGCAGTGAACGCATTAAGAAGGTTCAACGTGCTACTTCACATAGCAGGACGAGTGTCTGTTACTTACATCTCATGCCAAGTGTAAGGTAAAGCAGAGCTGTGAGAAAGTTCCCAAGGGCGGGTTATGGTGCAAACAAAGCAGAAGTTGGTATCGTGGTGCATTGTGTTGGTCAGTCAGTGCCGCCTCTTCTCACAAGGTCCATAAGTGCCACTGTCTTATAGCTTCAGATCCCTCTGGGAAATCACTCCTGTCCTAGAAAATATGGAAGAGACTCATGGGTCTAGCCTGGACTCATGGGTCTAGCCTGGACTCATGGTACCAGTTGCTGTGTGTTACTTCTGATAGTCACAGCCCATTGACTAGACCCTAGACATACACAGAGCCATAGGCAATGTAGGCTAGAGGAATACTCAGAAATAAGAGAGCAGTGTGGCTGGTGATGAGCAGCAAACAGCCTCTTCCACTAACCATGAGGGGTCGACACAGCTACGTGACCTAAGCTCTTTCCTGTGTGAAGAGCATGTGGACTGTGTAAGCCTTTAGAACAAGTGAGAAAGAAATGATCAGTGAACATGTCTAAGCTCATGGCCTGGAAGAATTTTAAAACACTGGAGAGCAGAGGCTATAATGTTCTGCGCTCGCACCCCTCCTGCTTCTGTGACTATTCACGAGGAGCCCAGACTGTTTTCTTTTTTCTTTTCTTTTTTTTTTCTTTCTTTTCTTCGGATCTGGGGACTGAACCCAGGGCTTTGCGCTTGCTAGGCAAGCGCTCTACCAGTGAGCTAAATTCCCAACCCCGCCCAGGCTGTTTTCAAAGCTCATCATCCTCTTTTGCACGGATTGAAATACATAAATGGTTCAAGGACTGTGATCAGTGATACACAACCCTCAGACTTGACTCAGAAACTAGGAGTCTACAGAGCAGTCTGTCCATCTCTCTACCGCCCTGGCCTTGGAGCTACTGGACCTGTGCCTAGATCCAGTTCCGCCTCCAGAGCAAGTGCCCTGCTAATGAGTGATCCATCCCCTCTCCTCACACCATCCTCCTCCATCCCCTCTCCTCACAGCATCCTCCTCCAGTCCCTCTCTTCTTCACAGCCGTCCTCCTCCATCCCTCTCCTCTTCACAACCATCCTCCTCCATCCCTCTCCTCTTCACAGCCATTCTCCTCCATCCCTCTACCTGCATCACCCGTCGTCCACCATGCTGGACCACTCCCAGCAACATACTCCAGCCACAAACAAGGCCCAGAACTCCGATGAGGTCCTCCTCCTTGACCCTCCAGCCACCCCATTTGCTGCCTGTCTGCCACAGACTACTTCCCCACACCATTGACTCCACTCTCTCCAAATGGGTTTAGTTCTACCACCAAGTCTCAAGGTGCTTTCCATGTAGCCACACCCAGGGCCATCCTTCCCTTCCTAACCCAGGGCCACGCTTCTCTTCCTAACCCACACCCACGCTTCTCTTCCTAACCCACGCTATACTCTCTCTTCTCAGCTCATAGGTGTGTCCTTTGTGTGGAGCATGCAGTGGGGTTGGGGGATGGGGGAGCGGTCAGGACTAGCACTGTAAGTTACCCTTAATTGGAACTTTCTTTGGCCAGTGTTTGGGGAGGGGACCGCCATTGCTGGCATCCCTGGTGAAGCAGAGAGTAGAGAGTCCCCATGCAGTCAGCAGAGTTCCTTCTTGATCCTAAAGTCTCCAGCAGCTTCACCTGGAACCAGGCTGTGGGTCTCGATCCTAACCATGAAAACAAGCCACTGGTGTGAACCTCTCATTAGCTCCTTGCTCAGAGCCCTCACCCCGTGTAATCCTTGTTAAACCCTTGTGGGTGGGTGTCATTTCTCTTGCTTGAATGAATCAAGCAGAATAGTGCCTAACTCATTCTGAGTGCCCAGCACGGTCCTAACACCCAAACCGGACAGGGATGCTTTATGAAATCCAAAATAAAATGTCAGCAAATTGAATCCAACAATGCACAGAAAAGCATTCACTATAGTAAATGGGATTTTTCACCAGACTCGGGATGGATTGTCTAAGTAGAGAAACGTGTGTGTAGTGTACAGAATGCACAAAGGGCCCAGGAAGGCTGTGGGTGTTACTGTTGTACTCTATCCAAGGAGGGGAGAGAGAGGTGTGGTGCACAGTGAGGACAGACCTCATCAGCACGGAAAAGAATTGCCCGGGGAGTTCCCAAGTGGCAGGCTGGGGAGAGGAGTGGTCCCCACTTGGGGAACTGAGGTGTGATAGCAGACCTTCAGATTGCCTATCCGGCCACTAGTGTCCAGCACGAGCAGACTGTGACCTCTGGCCTCTGACTCTTAACTCCTATCCTCTGTCCCACCCAGCCCACCTCTGTCGAGTTCTGCGAGTGACTGATAGAAAGCTAGTCTGCAGCCATTAGGCAGGCAGGTATGTCCCCCGCTCTGCAAGGAGACGTCACCCTCTGTCCGGCAAATGGCAAATAAGGAGTAGAGCGGTGACACCGGGAGACTGTAGCTAAGATCCATCCCTGCTGAGCCTCAGCAGAGCCTTGCTTGGGTTCTTCCGGGACACGCAGGCCGCAATCCTCTGGAAAGTAGTAACTGCCGGTGATCTTCTCTAAAGTGGAAGGAAATGCTTTAAAAACTAGAGTTGCACAGGACCCACCCTTGGTTCTCACCACCCACAGCTCTTGCTGGTAGCTGAGGGGTCTCTGAGTCAGGGGCGGAAGGGGTGTTGAGCTGAAGCTGTGGTGCAGAGCCGCATGGTGTCTCTAGAATACGTGACTCCACACAGGTGCTCCACTCGGGGCACTGGAAGCAGGCTGAGCCTGGATCACTGTGTGGGCAAGTGCATCTGTCAGTCTGTCTGCCTCCTAGGAAGGCTGTGAGGAAGATGCAGAGTGTCCTGGTGAGGCAGTGTTAGGTGATAGTGAGAGTCCTTTGAGCCCCATGTCAGGATTTTGAAATAAGCTTTACATTTATAACTCTTCTGATATGAATGTATGTATGCGTGTATGTATGAATGTATGAATGTATATATGTATGTATGTAATGTGTGAATGTATGTATGTAATTTATGTATGTGTGTATGTTTGTGGGGATGCATAAATGCATGCATGTGTGCATGCGTGCAAGCCAGAGTTGTCATTCCTCAGGATGACTACACAAAGGAGGAGCCCATTCCGTTGCATCTCTGGTGTTCTCAGAGGTGTGATTATGGATTCCCTCTCTCTGTCCTTCCTGGTCACCAGCCATCTTTCTTACCTCCTGAGCACCCATGGACGCTCTGGACAGAGCCCTTCGTGGAAACAGAAATAGCAATGCATCATACCATGGTGTAGGCAGTGCAGAGGAGGGTATGTGCCAGCCAAGGGGACACTCCCAGGCAGCAGACAGCTCCTTAGTGTTAAAGTCAGAACTCAGACTCTGACTTTTCCAATGCCTACCTGGAGGGTCCTCTCAGAAGCCACCATTGAACTGCGCACAACTTGGGCCTCAGATCCACCTCTGGGCCCTTCCCTGTACATGCTCTGTTCCAGCTGGGATCCCTCCCACAGACCTCACTTCCTAGAGTCCCTGCAGGACACTGCTTCCAGTGTCCCCCTCACTCTCTCTCTGCCCTGGAGGCAGTTGCTTTGGCTCCTGCTTCTCTATGACCAACCTCTGCTGTTCCACTTCTCCCAGGACCCAACAACCCTTTCTTCCAGCCAACCAGGAGTGGCAGTGTCCTGCTATTTATAACCTTTGCCATTTCTCTACTTCCTTATTGAGTTCCCTTGATGCCCAGGTCCTGCCCAGCCCCACTGAACCACTAGTACAGAGTGGCCCTGAACCTTAGCAGCATTCCTAAGTACACCCCCCCCCAGACGCTCCTGGATTTCATGGGGATGCTGGGATAAGAAGGACTGGCTTGGGGTCATCGACTGCTGAGTTATTCTGCCCGAGTTCAGTTCTGTACCCATGTTTAGCAAGTCTCAGTGACTTCTCCTACACCTGCCTCTTCCCTCAGCTTGTTCCCTCATCTACAAGAGAGCTGGAAAGATATATACCGCACTGTTCTTTGCAGGATTAGAGATAGGGGCACATCTTGGGGAACCTCCATCAGGGACCCGTCTTGCCATCCAGCTTGAGGAACACACACCGAAGGTTGTTGTACCCCCATATGCTCTCTGAAAACTTTGGCCAATTTGAGGTGTGGTGAATAGTGCCAGGGGGTTCTGCCTGTATTTGGTTACTCCGAGGAAGAGTCGTAAAAGTTGACTCTCTTTTGGACTTGTCTGTCTTGGGTTTTAGCCTTTTTAATGGTTTCCGCTGTGTGGCCTGAATGCCATGCATTGGTAGCTTGGTTGTTTCCTGAAGGGTCTGAGTGATGAGCTGTTTAGAGACCTTTGCATCCTGAGATGGATAAACAAGAAGCTCCACTAAAACTATCCAATGTCAGAAATGTAGCCAGATCTACATTTGCAGCTCAGGTGTGATCTCAAGGTAGGAGACCGGAAACTACCCTTTCCCCTAACATCGTACAGCATGGCTCAGAAAACCCTCAACCATCATCAAGAACAGAATAAAGACGAAGGAAGAGACCAGGGCTTACTGAGGGTTCAGTGACTCGCTTAAGGTCACACAGTGTGTTAACAGAAGAAAGCCTAGGACTTCAGGCTTTTAGTTCATATTCCCATTACACCTGTGTGTGAGGGGCCAAGGCGAAGTCTGCAAACAGAAGAGAATCCCTACCTGCTTGTCACTGACCAAACCCCAGCAGGACATGAGGGTGAGGTGGGACAACAGATCCCCAATTTAAACAGTTCCAGGTGACCGCTTTGGTAAACAGAAGCAGACTTGGCACCACTGGGCCATTGGGTAAAGATTTTGTCCATAAATACCTTGATTTCATTTACTAGGTTATCTGGCATATAATAGCATACATTATTAATAGAGTAGCTGAATACTGTCTACTGTACAGGCATAAGCTTCTCGTTGTAAGAGGAGCCTCTTTTACTATGTGCTTTACAACATATGACATTCGTGCTCAGAATATCCTAGCAGGCTTCCACTGACCTTCTGTGGAAATATAGGCTGTCGCTGGCCTGTTCCTTAATCTGGTGTTCTAAGCGTAAGTACATCCTGAAGCAGCTGTGGTTGGCCATGCCTGTATTATGTCTGGATGACTCGTGCATGGAACCTGTGGTTCTGAAACTTTTATTCTCCCCAACTGCCCAAGTTTGTCCACTACCTCCTATGGTGAGTCACGGAGATTTCATCTGCCACCCGAGGCCTTGTGAGCGCTACAACCATGGGACTGTGGTGGAATTCTACTGTGATCCCGGCTACAGCCTCACCAGTGACTACAAGTACATCACCTGCCAGTATGGAGAGTGGTTTCCTTCCTACCAAGTCTACTGCATCAAATCAGGTAAGACTGGAGGCCGCGTCCTTAGGTCCTCCGAGGGCAGCCTTCAAGCTGTGGTCAGACTATGTCCTGAATGGTATCCACTCCCACCCTGTCACGAGCCTCAGGACCAGGCTGTAGAAAGTGACCATTGTGGATACAGGTGGCCTCTGTGAAGGGATTTCAGGCCTGGTACAGAGGGTCAGAAATACTTCTAAAGTGAGTCATAGCCCTGGTACCCTGGAGAAATTCAGCTTCTGCAACTTCTCAAAGCCTCGGTACCACCCGCTGGTATGCAGCCCCATAGGTGTAACCAGAAATATGCACATGGAGCCTGAATGGTGCATGACCTCACTCTCCTCTCCCAATATGATTGTGGGTAAGAACTGACCTCACACAAGTGGAGAGACTGTATACCGGCTCCACTGCCTCAGAATAGATAATATAAGATGGCAAGCCGTCTTTGCCACCGGTTCCAGCATGCCTAGAAAGCGGCCCCATGAAGGAGACCTGGTACCAGCATACACCCTTCTTCTGTTCTTCTGATTCCTGCCCACTCTCTCAAGCGTTTTCCAAACCACAGCCAGGGCTACTGCCCCAATCAGCACTGGTGGTTGAATGCTGCTCTTCTGGGTTCGGAAGTATAATGCTGTGTATCTGAAGGCAAGTAGATGTCATGTGAGCCAGCAAGAGGAGAGGCACTGAGCCTAAGAGAATAACCACTGAGTGGGATCATGGGATGGGATGTGTTGGGAGCAAAAGGAAGAAAATCTACAGCCATGTACCCTTAGTCTTGAATGCCCTTGCGTATCCATCCTTCACCCGAGAACAGAGAACAGTGCTTTGGGCCATGTCAGAACAGACCCAGAACAGGGCCGAAGGACAACTTTCACTCTCTTCCTAAGAAGCAGTTACATCACTGCTTTGTCCTTCGCCGTGTCCTCCTCCTCAGGCTGCAACATGAACATGCAAGTCTACAGCCACCGTAGTGTCTACATGTATATCACCTGCCAGTATGTCTCCAACTCAGAAGGACCCATGCTAGAGATAGGTTTTAGCATTGTGTGGGTCCTAACATGACTTAACCAGCTGTACTGGAGGTAGGGTGTGTCTCTTGAGTCCCAGGAAGTACCTCATGTACCAGATGACCAGGAAAGGGACATGCACCTCATGCCTGGCTCTGTTATCTCTTATGACAGAACAAACGTGGCCCAGTACCCACGAGACCCTCCTGACCACATGGAAGATCGTGGCATTCACAGCCACCAGTGTGCTGCTGGTGTTACTGCTCGTCATCCTGGCCAGGATGTTCCAGACCAAGTTCAAGGCCCACTTCCCCCCCAGGTCAGTGCATCACAGAGCACAGATGAAGGTAGAGCTTAAGGATGGCCTCTCAGGGAGAAAGCACTATGGTGGAGACAGACCCCTCAGTTCGTTAGAGCACGGGACTCTAAATTCCAAGTTCATGGGTTCATGCCCCACGTTGGGCGCCAACTTGTTGTAGTAAATCTCTAATCCAAATATGCCTATGCAAAAATACACAACTTGGTTATAATATTTATAAGTCGTATGCCTAGACTGGGGAGATTCACCACTACACTAATTTATTCCCAACTATGAGATCCCTTGCTACTCATGGCTTCTCCAGGCCATGTGGCCCTGCTCTTCCTTCCATCTTCTTCCTTTCTTGTTCCCTACTCTTCCCTCACTCTCTAAAAATCCAGATCCACCTTCCCCTTCCACTGCCAATCACAGGCTCTAGCCTCTATTTGACCAGTTAAAATGGAGAGAAGGTCCACATGAAATCACATGAGTATGTGATCCAATTGTTGTCATTGGCACAGCTCCTCTTGAGGAAGCAGAATTAACATCAGAATACAGACAGCACCAGGGCAACTCATAATACATCCCTGCTTCCCTGGGCAGACCGTTCTGAAGCAGGCACTGGGGGGAACTGGAGAAGGGAACCAGGCCAAGGATACAAGTTGTGCACACCCCATCAGGAGCACCTCCCATCTTGGTCTACCTGCTGTGGCCCTAAAAGATGACTTGTTACATACCTGGGGAGGAAAAGGTCAGAGATGTGTCATAGCAGAAGTCAGCTAATTGGATAGGAAGCTTCTGGAAGGAGAACAGACCAGAGTGAGAAACCAGAGAAGACCTGGGAGGGGATATGGGTCTTTGGAAGGTGACTTTCGTTCCTCCTCAGCTGCATGAGAGGGCTCTGGTTGGTGTCCTCCTCATGCCAGAGCTTTCCTTACAACTGAGCCTTGTCACCTCACTGCTAAGTCAGTCATCCTCCCATCCGTGAGTTGCCCTCACCATGGAACCTAGTCATCAGAACAAGGAATTTGAGGTTCCTGAGAAAAGGACAATTGTTTGGGCCTTCAAGAAGGAGGAGCCAACTACTCTGTTCCCTCCAACACAACTCTGTCTCCCTCACATCCCAGGAGTGTGGAGAGGGACAGAAGTGACAGCTTCCCTAAGTCCCCACATTGTTGTGGTAGATATTAAAAAATGGCTAAACCTTTTATCCCATGCTAGCTCTGGCACCTGTAGGGCCACATGGCACTGCGGGGTATCTTTATCTCAGAGGTTCCATGCTGCCCCCAACTACTCTCTGACCTAAGCAGTCCACGGGCTGTTCCAGCATGACACCTTGCCATGCTGGTCTCTAGTGTTAGTTCCAGCACTGGTGGATCATATGGAACTAACCATCATTTATCTCTGGTTAGTATCTCTTCTGGTGGTTCTCTGCTAGCCGTGAACTCTCTAGTTCCAGATACCCAGTAAAATCAGGGCTCTAGAAGTCTAGCATGAGCTGGCCTATCGCAGCTCCCTGCCATGCACTCTGCACACGTTCCCCACAACTGCCCCCTCGTAGTCAAAGTATAAACTCCCAACTGCCCAGTGAAATCAGGACTCAATAAACTGCAATTTAGTAATCAGATTTATATGTTAAGTTCTCAATCCAATACATCCACACAATAAACTCATCACCAATTGGTAAAGATATAAACCACCCACCTAGATAAGGTAAATTGACCTATAGAAATCCATCCCTTAAGAAATATTCATAACAACCTGTATCTGTGTAGAGATGCATGGTGAGGATCCTTTACGTCTGCCTCCATGTTGCTTCTCCTCCTTTCTGCCTCTCCCTCTCCTTCTAAAACCTCTGCTCCCGCCTCCCTTCCTTCTCATCCAATGACAGGCCTCGTTTTATCTTGTGTCTGCTCTCACCTGCATGACCATCAACCTACACCCACTCCAGGACAGCCTCATCTCAATTTAGTGCTCCCAATCCTGGCAGCAGAAACATCACAGGTCAGACCCAGCAGGCACGAGCGCTGGGTGTGGGAGGCACTTATGTCCTCTCCAGGCCCTGAGGCTTGTCGGCACCTCCCCGGTAGTATCTCCAAGCCTTTGCTGAGAACCTTTCATTCTCAAACCATCTGCTCTCTGGGTCCTCGGCATTATTATTTATTAATCAGGGGACCGTGTTCTATCACTAAGCAATTATAGTTTCTCAAGAAGGCCAAAGGATCACAGAGAAAAAGCTAGACTACACAGCTGTGATTTATGGTGCATTAGACTTTCAAACGGCCCCCAAGCCATCTTTTTTTTATATATAGTATGCTCAGAAGAGTTTTCCAAGATATAGACTACTAGGGTGTTTTTTGAAATCTTCTCAAGCCTCACTTGATTCTCCTACAATGGCCTCGAGTTGTTTAGGGGAAATGGCGTCATCTGTGCAAACAGAATATGTGGTACTCAGGGGCATGCCAAGGATAGATGGCAGTGTTCTCCGGGTCCCAGGTGTTTGAGATCCAAGTATATCAAAGTCACATAACATGGTTTGAGCTGTGCAGAGGGGAATGTGGCCTGAGCATGAGTCGTTAGGGTGAGAAAGGAGATGAAGGTATCAGCCTGCTCTGGCCTGACATTTTGAAAGCAGGGAGCAAGAAGGAAGTCGTGAGTGAGCCAGAGAGGCTAACGGGAGACCATGGACTGGGCAGAGGAGAGTGAGCATCCAGACACATTAGCATCTCCAGGTTGGAAGCATGCTCTCCCTGCTTCCTGCCTCCCACCTTCTAGGGAGTGCAGGCCTCGGTCCTCTCTTAATTTCTCTGTTATCCTCTCTCTGTGGAGCAGAGAGTCAGTTGCCCTAACACCTATGCTGTTGCAAGATGTTTCAAATAGCCACAGGCTTGAAGCTGTCCCTTTCATGTCAGCGAACACTGTAGGCCAGTGCCACCCCTCCCCCACAAATGCCACGTCCAGACATTGCGTGTGCCCTCCCAGAAGCACTCGGAGTTTTGAGCACCATTACAGCCGAACAGATCACTTCCTCTCCCTGCTGTGTTATTTCTCTGGCCGCATCTTCCAAGTTCAGTTCCCCAACAGAAAGAGTCAAGCTCTAAGCTACTTAACTGCTCTGGCCTCTTCTGGGGCCAGGAGCTGTGTATGGGATCCACGGGGACGAGAGGACCTGCCAGGTTGGTAGCCTGGCTCCCCCAAAACTTTCACAGCAACTGTGCAGGTCCGGCCTGGTCCACGGTGCTGCACTGGGTCTGGGGTGGCCATGAACTGAGTATTTGGAATAGCACAGTCGGAGATGGGAATTAATAGCTCACCTTTTCTGTGCTCTGTTGTACTTTGTCTACCTCTCTGAAAATGGGTGGGGGTGGTTTTTTGTTTTGTTTTTACAGAGAAGCAGCCTAGTAAGTGCAGACTGACTGTCCTCTCTGGGCACTTAGTGTCTGTCCGTCCTCAGAATGGAGATGGATCGACAGAAAACCTCTCTGCAGAAATGGACCATGCATGCCCCACAGCACACCTGCCAGGGACTTGGGAGGAGAGGCTGTTTCTCCACGCTGCCTCATTCCTGGGGGCCTGTAGACCCTGACGTGTCTCCATTGCTTCCTCTGCACAGGGGTCCTCCCAGGAGTTCCAGCAGTGACCCTGACTTCGTGGTAGTGGACGGAGTGCCTGTCATGCTCCCGACCTACGATGAGGCTGTGAATGGCAGCTCGAGTGCCTTAGGCCCCGGGTACCTGGCCTCCGTGGGCCAGGGCTGTCCTTTACCTGTGGATGACCAGAGCCCTCCAGCCTACCCCGGCTCCGGGGACACGGACACAGGCCCTGGGGAGTCAGAAACCTGTGACAGTACCTCGGGCTCCTCCGAGATGCTCCAGAGTCTATATTCACCCCCGATGTGCCAAGGGGGCAGCCGCCCTGCCCCAGACACCCCTGACACGATTTCAAGCACAGCAGGGGAGGTAGCATCCACAAGCCCAGGCATCGACATTGCAGATGGTAAGCATTCCCAAAGCCAAGGCTAGTGTCTCAGGACGGGGTCAAGGCTGTGGGCCTGCTTCTTATCCAGTGGGCATTGCTTCTCATTCTCTCTGCTTATAGGGCTACCAGCAGGCCAGCTGTGACAAAGAATGACCAGTATTCTGTGAGGAATGAGCCCAGGAATAGGAATTTCATGAGGCCCCCAAAGGGAACCAAGCCATGGAGTTAAAGCCTTAAGAACACCTATCATATGGGATGGAGGGTACCTTCCTGTCCTTTAATTGAATAGGGCCTGGAGGTGGCATTTGGGAACAGTATCACACACAGGCAGAGCTGTGTTCCAAGTCCCAGCACGCCTGCTAAGACTGACTTAAGGAATCTGGTTCTTCAATGTCGCTGTGCACATTGGGCCCCACCTTCCCACTGTGGCCCTGAGGAAGGCTGGTACAGTGGAGAACTGCTGCCAGCCTCACTTGTGGAGTGACACATCCCCACCCGACCCCAGAGAAGTGATATGTGCCCCGAGGTCGCTTTACCCATGTGCATCGAAAGGTTCATCTGTCATGGGGAAGACCGTGGCTCATGAGTAAGTGAAGTGTGTCTGAGTCATCAGGGCACCACTTCCTAGGGAGGGAAGCCCAGCATGGCTCTGTAAAGTGTGGCCCCAGTACGCAGCAGAAACAGGGCAGAAACAGGCCCGCTGGCCCCTCAGAGCGCCCTTCCTGGGCTCCACCCTGCCTCTCTGCGCTTGAAATGGTAGCAGTTTGGCCTAAGCAACTATGAGGGCTTGTGGTGAAAGTTTAACATTATCCTTTTTATGAGCTGGATATAAAATCACAAATTGCTCTCTAGCAGATAGACGGTGTATGGGGTGGGGAGAAGGGACGCGGTTTTATTTGACCTTTAATGGATGTATGGAACTTAACGTTTTCCTTTCTTCGCTGATTTCTAGGATGGAGCTGTTTTAACGAGGCTCGTAACTCCAAACCATGTAGCTTTCAGTCCGACTAAGCAAATAACCATCTCTTGCTTTCCAGAGATCCCACTCATGGAAGAGGATCCCTAGTCTGGTAACATCCTGCTAACCCCACTGTCCCCTTTGGGGGAAAGAGCCTTGAACCTTGGAGAGAGGCCACAGGAGGACAGAGCTTGGGCACAAGGGGGTGCTTTTAATCTATCTACACGAGGACGGTGATTCATACCACACAACTCCAGCAGGACTGTGGGTCTGGCCGACAGCAATGGCGGTGCTTTCAAATGAGACTCAAGGGTTTATCATGACCTGCAGGGAACAGAGGGCAGAGGGGACTCTCTCAGCCTCACCCCCCATGACAGAGCTGAGTGTCTCTTGCTACGAAGCGTGAGACAGTGCCACACACATCCTGGCGAGTCACATATCCTGTTGCTTCTGTTAACAGCAGTCCCTGCTCCTCCAAAAGCATGCCATATTGTATAAATCTGCTTCTAAACTCTGCTTTGAACTGTCTAGGGACTTTAGATCTGGACAGGTCGGCATCTGTAAAAAGCCCGTGTTGACCTGCAAACCCAGGAGCAGATCCTCTCTTTGCCCTTACTCGGAAGGGACGGGCTCCCACAGCTGATCAAAGCAGAAGGAAGTGGCAGTTTGACAGAGAAAGGAAAGGAAAAGCCACCTCTGCTTTCTGGAAATGTCTTCATGCCAAGCCCCCATGCTCTGCGCTGCCCTCTGGTGACATGCATCGGTGCCTGTGTCCATGGTCTGGCAGTGGACCTGTGGCGTGGGGTAGACCAGTGACTTTACACGTGGGGAGAACGAGTTCAGATGCATCTTGTGGTGGACCAAGTAACCTGGTCGTGTTTGGTTTGGGCATTGGGCAGACCCCACTCACATTTATCTGCTCATGCCGTCCTACGTGGGCCATTGCTGTCCCATTGTTCTGACCCTAAAACCTAACCGTTCACTTATTTTCCAAAAAGGCAAGTTTCTGTGAACACATTCTGCGTTTGGAGGAGGACGAAAGCATAAGCAGGATCTTTCATGACCATCCCTCAGCCCCTCAGCTCTATTTCATCCCGCTAAGTCCAAAGGCTGGCCTCCCAGCCCCGAGTCACCCTGCCTGCCTGCTATCCCAAGTTTCTAGGAGGGTCTCATGGCACCCACTGGGTGTTGTGCCTAAGCAATCCATCGGTTTTTTTGAAGAAGCGTCTCTCCGAACACACGTCGGTCCATGGTGTCGTTTCCATCCCTCCTCTGGGTTGTAAACAAATACAACCAAACTCTCATCCATTAAAATCACTGTGCTGGTAGAGCACCGGGGGGCTGGAGGCTCGATCGAATCCCGCTTTCTCTCAACACAGACCGATTAAAAATTAAAAAAGAAAACGACAGTTTGGAGCGTGACTACTTTAATAGTGGAGTGGAGTTGGGGGGGCGGGAAGTGGGTGATGTTGATGGTGGGTGGTAGAAATAAGACGTGGGGATCAAGAACGCACAGCTGAAGGAGACACCATATCCAAAGGGTGGGCTTTGCCCTGACATATGCACGGCCACCATTCGTGGCAGAGTGGCGCTGAGCCCCAGCTTACGGTTGTGGGCAATTGCAGGTTGAGTGACAGCCTCTCGAAGTCCCTGGTGAAGCCCCATGTCATCAGCTCCTTTTATTCCAGGGAGTTGACTCGTGGTGACATGCCACTGCCTTGACAGTGTGTGTGTGCCCTGAGGAACTGGGCCCCCACCCCCATGGGAAATATCTACCAGGCAGCCACACCTCACGCTCGTTCCCTTCCAAGCTTCCTCATACGGATCGTGTCCCAGACACCTCTGGACAAGAGTCCCACCTCCCACGAGGCACACAGAGCTGTCGAAGGCCATCTCGCCTGTTTCTAGGAAATTCACCAGCAGCAGAATGGCAGTCTGACCTGGACACTAAAGAAGGTTGCAACCAGGCCCCGGGAAGACAGCCGGGGGCATCAGGGAGCTCACAGACATTGTTCTCATGCACAGGCTGTGGGGTGAGGGGAGAGCATTGCTGTTTAACTGCGGCTCACCTGCACCCTGCCTGGTAGCACTCAACTCAGCCCCTAGCAGCCATTTTCACCACAGATGTTACTGATGGTGAATCTTCCCACCTTAGGTACTTAATGACTGAGGGAAATCTGGTGATGTTCCAAGCATGGTGTGGTCCCAACATAATTCTTTTAAATACCCCAAAGTCCCTGTGGTGTGAGGGAGCAGGTCCTCTTCCACAGCCTCCTCAGTATGGAAACAGATGGGCCTGTGGAGGAGGGAAGAGTACCAAGATTGGTACTCTCCTCGGACTTGGGCAGTGCCCACCTCAGAGCTACATGCAAGCTACGCAGAGCAGCTCAGTCCTGGCTGACCGGCTCCCCAACGTGAGCACAGCACGGGCGTCTTCACACTTCATTACCGGGTAGCTTTTCTTAATTGCAAGGTTATGATTTGCCTGTGTGGATGCTTCAGGCCTTTTCCCACCTAATTACACCCAGTCTAGCAGCTGGCACAAAGACAAGGCTGCCTTCTGTTGCTACAGAAATGGCCCCTGACCACCGGCAGGTCCAAGATTACCCAGCGCAAAACCTCCTAGTCCATAGCCCATTAGGTCCAGTGGTTTCTCCTATTCCATCACCCTTCTACACAACAGGCATTCAGATCCCTCCCTCTCAGACAGCCACAGGCTCTAGCTCTCCAGCGCAGCATGGGAGAGCGTGGGCTTCAGAACCTGCCTCCTCCAGGACCACCTGGCTGTGAGCTTGGATCCATTACTAAGCTCATTGGGCCTTTGTTTCTTCATGCAGAAATTTAGAATGCTTTCCCCCAGCGGTCATTGCTAGACTGTGCATGGCAGCTGATGTAAGTCAAGCATTCAGATGCAGGGGGCATTTGAGACACAGCAGCTTCCGGCCCTGTGTGAAAGGGGAAAGGCCGCCGTATAGATGGATCCCCTACAGGCATTCTCACACGCCTTTGACCAGCCTTGGTCCCTTTGCCCTCTAAGGTATTTGTACATGAGGCGTCTAAGAGGCTATCTGAAGCAGAGAGATGAGGTAAGCCACATTCGTTCCTGGAATTGTCCTCCCAGGATCCCATCCCCCGCCTTTTGTGTCAACGTGAGTTTCAGACCATGGGCCACCGGGTCTTTGTGCTTGTTCCCAGCCCAGCTCATCTCTGCTCACCGAGATCAAGAGAACCTCAGAACCCCTCCACCCCTACAAAGGGACTCACTGAGGATTCACTGGTTTCTATAGGCAGCCCTGTAGATTTGTCACTAAACTGCTTCCTTCGTTTTATTGTCCGTTTGGAGTTTAAAGCATAAAAGTCAATGCCCGCACATCTCCAAGGCGATACAGGGGAAAGTCCGCAGGTAAAGACACCCAGTCCGACAAGCAGAACAGGGCCCCAGAGAGGATTGGTCACTTGTAAGGAGGATGAACCCTGAGCATGCTAGCCCTGAAATCATAAAACTTAATCCTGAAATCATAAAACTTAATGTACAGTCTCTCTTTCTCTCTCTCTCTCTCTCTCTCTCTCTCTCTCTCTCTCTCTCTCTCTCTCTCTCTCATCTTTAACTGCCATATTGGGCAATGTACCACCCGACACTGGGTGAGATACCAGTCCCCAAGTGCCTGCCATTTATCATTCTGAGTGACCAGAGTAGATTGGCTACCTGAAATCGAGCCGGGAACATACTGAGAACTTCATGCTTGGGCTCTGAGAGGCTGCTAGCCTCAGGAGGCCTGGGCCATGCTCCTGTGAGGCCAGAAGAATTCTAGCCGGGAAGGGCCATACAGCGGAGTCCAAAGAAACAGACTAATATCTGACTGGAAGCCTACATGTAGACCACCTGTGCCCCCTAGTTGGTGAGGGCCACTCCGCAAAGGCTTGGAGCTGCGCTAAGCGGCTTAGTAGATGGCCTTGGAGGAGGGGCAAGCCATTGGAGATTTTGGTGCCAGAACATTACTAGGGTGAGCTTGGGCTGGTAGCTATTTTGAAGGCAAAAACAGTTTAGAGAGCATGGGTCTCCGAAAGGGTATGGAGGGCAGGCCCCTCCCAGCTCCAGGTTCCTCAGCTATGCAGTGAGAACTAACCTGTCTTAAAGAGGCTCCACAGAGTAGCAATCTTGGTGTTTACTGTGGTTGGATGGTCGTTTTGTTTTTAATCAAGAATCAAGAATTGCCCAGTTCTGCCTGGACTCTTCAGCAACTGCTCACTCCCTTAGTCCTCAACCCCACCCCACCTCCCATGTGGACTTCAGAATGACACTCCGTTTATTTAGCTCCTTCTCCCTGGAGCCCCTCAGCTCAGGAACAGAAAATCCCAGTGCCCTTCCTGTCACCCCAAGGAAACGGTCTTAAGAACAGGTGCCTTCACTTTGGGCAAGGGAGTCAAGAGATAACAGCATTTTGAAGTTCTGGCCTTTCATGGCACTTCTCAGACCCCATCGCAGTTGGCCTTGGCCAGAGGGACAGATGCTGCCAGTGACGCTGTGGTGTCCGTTCTACTATAAGAACTTGGAATGATAGACTCCCAAAGCAATCTATTGGCTTGATGGAGCCCACAGATTCTTCAGAGCCGTAAGTGTTCATGGCCTTAGAGAGTGTGTTCATGTCTTTAGAAAACTGTTTTCCTACCTGTCGGGGTAAGAAAGCCACACTTCTGCACAAGGCTGTGTTCCTATGACTGTTGATGCAGAGTTACTGTTCATGTTGTGGGCGTGGTCAAGATCTCTACCCTTGCATCTCTCTGTCTCTCTGTCTCTGTCTCTGTGTGTGTGTGTGTGTGTGCACGTGCTCGAGCACATGTGTGTGCACGTGCGCGTGCATGTGTGTTGTGCAGGCAACTGAAGTCATCCAAAACCTCACACATACTAAATAACTCCACCACTGAGTTAAATCTCTGGGCCTCCTAAGATGACCTTGAACTCACTCTAGTCTAGGAAGATTTTGAATTCGGAGTCCTCCAGCTTCAACCTTGAGAGAGGGATTACAGGCCTGTATGTCCAGGCTCAACTTTTTAATAGAGCTTCTTTTTTTTTTTTTCGAACAGATCTAGAAACCTTCTAAAAATTGCCCCAAAACTAGAGCTCCCTAGCCCTGGCTTCCCCTATTAACACTCTGCATGGGTAGGGAGCAGTTGCTAATTAATCAGCTCATGATTGGCACAGGGCTGACCAAACTCCATAGCTTAGGTTGATGTTGGCTCTTTGTGTTCTGCAGTCTACAGATTCTTCATATGTGTGATGGCATGTGTCCACTGGGATCATAACACAGAATTGTTTCACTGTCCTAAGCCTCTCCTGTGATGAGCCAATATGTCACCACACACACACACACACACACACACACACACACACACACACACACACACACACTGCAGTCACGTATCTTTTCTATGTCTTTAGTTTTGGGTTTTCCAGAAGGTTGAAAGTCAGTGCTTAAGCCTTCCAGCCTAGCTTCTTTCATTTGGCCATATACATTTAAGTTTCCTCAATGTCTTTCAAAGGAAGAAGAGGGCAGCCCAGTTTTTAGACTTCAGAGTCTGTTCTTAAAGACTTATTGGCTCTAGGAAAATTCTGAGAGTCTCTCCATGACTCTAGGCCATCCAAGGGTTCCAGGAAGGGAAACTCCACAAACCCTTCAATACCTGTGTGGATGACACTTGTTTCCCATTCCTGACCCCTAAGTTGGTGTTTGATTGACATTTTTTCATGGCCGCCCCATACACCTTTGTTATCTCTTCCTCTTCAGGGCCTCAGATCCTCTCTCCCCTTCATACTTCAGACTTTCCTAAATCCCTGACCATCCTCTTCTCAACATTCGTCAATACCCACACATGCCTTGTCATTGTGTTTGATTCTGGGGGGTTCCTAATGGATGTGATGAGACCAGGGAGATACAGACATGAACAAGCAGATTCAGGAACAGTGATAAGCACTGGGTGTCTGGTGAGAACATCGGAGAGGCCACTCCTCCCACGTGGGACAGGAGAGCAGCCCAAACAAGGAGTCAGCTGAGCCACTCGACACAGCGTGATCAGCTCTTTTGGGTACACGTTAGTCATTTTCCATTTTAACTCTTTTAAATGGGGCCTTATTGAAGGCCCGGGCTGACCTTTGAACTCATAACCCTTCCTTTGCTTCTAATGCTAGGATTACAGGTGAGCACCACCACCCCTGGCTGCATCAGCCCCTCTTCCTCAACCTTACCGAGAGAATCTCAGAACCGATCGAGACTCTCCGGCTCAGCTATGTGCTAGCTATCACACTGTCACAGAGATAGAGCTCAATGTGTTTTCAGTTGTGAAATATGGAAAGATAATAGGACCTGTTTCATATAGCCACTGGGAGGAACTCAATTAGCTGATTCATGTAACGTGAGCAGAGCCACATTTGGTGAGGGTTCACGTTTAAGACTGTTGGCTATCGTCTTTATCATAATTATACTCAGACAAGTCAGTAGCATGGCTCACCTCCCCAGTCTCTCAGGCCCTGCTGGCAGCCACCTGCCGAATGGCACTTGCTTTGTTCCCTGAATACTCACAAGGACATAGTCAACTGCCTGGTGAGTCATCTCCAGATTTTACCAGCAATTCCTCTGCCCCACGATCACTCACTGGGCCCTTTGAGGCTCAGTTTTCAAACCACAGATAGGCAACCTGCTCTGATGGCAATGACCTCAAGCCTCCCACCTGCACGTGTGGATGGATGTTGTAGGAAAGGTGGCCAGATCATCTGTGGAAAGCCCTCGTCAGGCTCCCTGCCAGCACTGCCCTCCAGCCTGAGCAGGGGCATCAAGAACAAAGCTGCCCACCTTGGCTTGCTCTGTTCAATTTTTCACACTTGAGGTGCCTTCTGTCAGCCACTTTGGAATCCCAGGGTTCGGGGACATAGGTTAATCACTGATCCAGAACATGTCTAGAGTTGGCACTGAATTCTCAAGCCCACAAGTCACACTGTCCACCTCCTTCATTTCCTTCAAATACCATAAGATGAGCATTCCTTGTGGGCTCCTAAGAGCGAGTTAGTGCTGCTGCCTTTGGGGGCTGGAGCATCTTGGATGGGCAGGGCTGCCCTCCAGTTAAACTCAAGTTTGGAATCATCCCTGGGTTTAAGCGCCAGCGCTGTCACTCACTCAAGCACAGTCAGGCATGATAACTGGCATCTAAGCCTCTTATCTTTGTCCTGTGAAGCAAGGGCACTAATGACACTGCCCAGAGTTTGCTGTTGGGATTAAACATGATGACACAGACTACTTAGAATCATTTCTGGTGTCACGCAAACACTCAGAAACTGGAGCTGCTCTTGGCTCTGTTGCAGCCTGGCACCCATTACAGATGGCGATCCTGTCCTTGTGCCAACACCATAATGCCCTTTCACAAACCTCGGTCTAGAGGTCTAGGTCAAGGCAGACATGATGCCATCAAGAGACAAAGTAAGGCTAGGTCTGTAGCTCAGTTAAAAGAGAGCTCACCTGCCGTGCGCAGAACCCTGGGTTCTCTCCCTACCGTTGCATAAACAAGTAAGAAGAACAAGCATGAGAGTGAACGGATGTAATCCCAAGCCTGGGGAGGCAGAAGCAGGAGGATCAGAAGTCCGAGGTCATCCTCAGCTACACGGTGAGCTTGAGGCCGGCCTGAGCTACAAGAGATCTCATCTCAAAACACAAGGTGGTGGTGGAGGGTAGGCAGAAGATGTGTGAAGCTGCCGATCAAAGTATGACAGACCGGTTCGCACTAAACTCTTTCGAAGTAGAAGGAATAAGCTCCAAAAAACAATAAAACTATGGTATGGCAACAGGTAAACCCGACTGCTCAGTAGCATGGTCAAGTAGAGTGCAGGAGACAGCTCTTTGTGTAACGCTTTTACACCACAGACTGACTCTTCAGTAGCCTTGTTGAGGTAAGCACCACCATCATTGTAACAACCACCCTGTCACTAGATGATAGGAACCCTTCAGCTTCAGCAAAACCTTTTGGAACCACCGCGGGCTATGCCATCCAGCCTTTGGTTAATATGTAACTATGTGGATACATTTCCTCTTTGCACTTAAAAGAAACAAGAAATAACTCCCTTTCTTCTGGTCTGCTGATAATTGGCCTCAGGCATCAGGGCAGCAAGGCGTGTATGGTGTCTTTGCTCTTCTGGCTTTTAGTGAACTCAAAGGTCCTCTTAGGCTGGGTTAGTTGTTTTCTATACCTCCTGTGCATCCTGGCTTTTAAGACGTTGGTTCCCGCATCTTTCAGATCAGGTGTTTTCATTAGCTCTCCACACCCCCATCCAAGTGTGAATTCAGCAAGGCTGGAAGCTCAGAACTCCCTGTCAGAGTTACTATCATGAAGACTGTTAAGACTTGTGGGAAGGGCCTTCTATCGCTTCCACCTCAGATCAGTCTCTCTTGATCATGAGCCTGTTGAAACCTGGTCCCCTAAGAGAAATGGGACAGAATTCTGCTTTTATTGCATGTTCAGACATTGACAGATTACCACAGCGAATGTCTAAAAACTCCTTCAGTGCCACATTGTACTCAGCACATTGTACTGCAGCCTTCTTGTGCCTTCTCCCAGGGCACATGGATGTGGAGCAAAGAGAAGGCACACTGGGCTTGCAGACGGCACCAAGGCCATTGCTGCACATCCTTCAGAACCCAGAGCAGTGACCGTGAAATGCCACTGTGACATGCCAACAGAAAAGCAAGCAGCCCACACGCCAGTACTGCCAAGGGTGAACATCTCCAGTTAAGGATAGGAATTCCCACATGGCTATGAAATATATTCCACATCCTATAGCAGAAGTGATTTTGGGGTAGCCTGGCTCATTAGCAAGTCAGGTAGGTATCTGGACTATTTTGTACTTAGAGCCCTGTCTTAGGGTTTTACTGCTGTGAACAGACACCATGATCCAGGCAAATCTTATAAAGAACAACATTTAATTAGGGCTGGCTTACAGGTTCAGAGGTTCAGTCCGTTATCATCAAGGTGGGAGCATGGCAGCATCCAGGCAGGCATGGTGCAGGAGGAGCTGAGAGTTCTACATCTTCATCTGAAGGCTGCTAGCGGAAGACTGGCTTCCAGACAGCTAGGATGAGGGTCTTATAGCCCACACCACAGTGACACGCCTACTCCAACAGGGCCACACCTCCTAACAGTGCCACTCCCTGGGCTGAGCACATACAAACCGTCACAAGCCCTTTGACAGTCAGGTGAGGTTGACAGAGTCTTGCTCAGAACGGTATTCTTAAATGCACATGATAAAACAAAGCCAAATGGTCTCTGGTGAAGCCCTGTTGTGGCAATGCTTTCAAAAATTAATCTAGAGCATGATACTGCTCACTGTGAGTAATATTAAATGACGGGGTCTGCTGGGAGTCTAACTACCTTAACTGTGAGGCAGTGACAAGTTGTAGAAGTAATGGTCTATCTACAGGCACCTCCCTGTGATAAAAAAGCATTCGTAGTGGCAGAGTCACAGCCACAGCCACAGCCACATGATAATGATGGAAATGCCAAATTCAGCTAGAGGTTAGCGGCGGCATGCAAGTGGTTCTCATCTGAGAACATGCTACCATGAGTTCTGGGTGACTGAAAGCTTAGCTCTTAGATTCCCAAGCACCCATCCACATCCCCGAGGCTCCGCTAGCCCTCCCCTCCCCTCCCCTCCCCTCCCCTCCCCTACCCTGTGGTGTGAGGTCAGGATTCCAAGCAGACCCTACAGGGTCCTATGAGCTGTTCTTGCCCCAGACTGCTCTCTAACCATCAATTATGGCCCAATGAAAAAGCATAGGCTTCCTCTGGAACGGTGAAACTCGGATTCACAGCCCAGCCCCACCATCGGTAGTTTATGTGGGCTTCTGTTTGTTGCTGGATCTCTCTGAATCCCCATATATTCATTCATGCACAAAATGAGCACTAATCCCAGGTTCAGAAAGACAAGCAAATACCAGGTGCCGGTGGACCAGGCGATGTGACGCAGTGAGGAGCACATGGACACGTTAGAAAGAGGCTACTGTCGTTCTTAAGGAAGGCCAGCGGTGGAAACTGTTTTCAGCAAGACACTAAGCAGTTGGTATCACAATGACATGCCGCGACTGGTCTGTGTCTATCCTCTTGGCTGGCTCTCTTGTCTGCTCAAGGGGCTTTTCATTGATTAATACACATAGAATTATTCACATAGAACTATTTCAAGGGGGCTGGAGAGATGGCTCAATGGTTAAGAGCACCGACTGCTTTTCCAGAGGTCCTGGGTCAATTCCCAGCAACCACGTGGTGGCTCATAACTATCTGTAATGGGATCTGATGCCCTCTTCTGGTATGTCTAAAGACAGCTACAGTGTTCGCATATAAATTTGTTCTTTTTTCGGAGCTGGGGACCGAACCCAGGGCCTTGCATATATATTTTTTTTAAAAGAAACATTTTGAGGTTGTCTGCCTCCAAGGCCACAAGGTTCATATAGTATGCCTCGTGCTTCCTTGTAGGCAGGGTCAGTTCTCAGCCAACAACACATGTGTCACCTACAGTCCCGAAACGACCCAAGGCTGCATGACTGCCCTGTGTCTGGAGAGATTTGGTTCAGAAGCTTGCTCTGACCCTCTAAACCCCAATCGGTGCTTCTGGCCTTCACGCTGGGTCTCTCCCTTCACCCTCTCAGGTTCTCAGTGTGGACACAGCAACATTGTCACCTGTGATCAAGCCCAACCCACGCCTATGTCCAATATGTCCACAGATGGCTCCAGCCCTTGCTGACTATGGCACTGCTCAAAAGGGCAAACCTTACCCAGAGCCGACTTCCTGGTAAAGAAGCCAAACCCAAGGTCTCTACTGCTGGGGTCTCGTCCCTGGGTCTGGATCTCCCTCGCACACCTTCCCTGTTCTCTAAGTCTCTGTGGCCGTTTCTTGAAGTTCAGGTTGAAAGGGGATCTCTAGGTTAGATTTTAGGAGGAGTCCACAAAGCCGGTGTGGGCTTCTGTACCTAACACGTCTCAGTGTTCGGTTGTGATGGCTACATGGGATTTCCCATATATGATGGCTTGTTTGTGTGTATCTCAGAACGTATATTAATATATGTATTAGTTATTTTTCTATTACTATACAAGATGCCCTTTGGAAAGGGTTTAACACGGCTCATGGTTTAAGATGTCATATGGTTCATGGTGAGAGAGAAGTCACGGTAACAGGAGCACGAGACAGCTGGGCTCGTTGTGGCCACGGTCAGGCAGTAGAAAGGAGAAACACCGGCACTCAGCTAAGTTTCTCCTTTTGATTCAGTATAGGTACCTACCCCACAGCGTGGTACCAGGCACATTCAGTGTGGGTCAGTTCAGCTAAACAGCCTCAGAGATAGACCCAGAGCCACGTTTCCATGGTGATTCTCAGTCCCATCCAGCGGACAATGAAGATTAACCACCAGAATATTTACTCCCCAGTGGGATATGGGTCTGGAGGAGGCAATTAGGTCATAAGGGTGGGGTCTTATAATCAGTAGAGCCCAGAGAGTTTTTGAACTCTCTGACCACCATGTGAGGACACAACAGGAAGCCACATGTTTGTAAACCAGACAAGAACCATAGCCAGAAGCTGTGGTGTTGGTGACCCGATTTGAGGGTTCCAGAGGAAAACTTTTAAAAGTCCTCGTTGCCTGTAAGCAGTCTGAACAGTGACAACCCACCACAGCTGCTGAAACAGGAAGAGATAGCAGAGGACCCCTCCCCCCAAACCCCCACCCCCACCCACCATCACAAACATCTCAGGGGCACTCTGAGAACTAGTCAGTGATGAGAGGGGCCTCTGAGACCTTGAAAGCCCACAGCCCATGGCCTCACACTCAGCATAGGCCCCTCTGTGTCCCTCCTGTGCATCATGTAATCCCTTTTGGACTGGAGTTCACTGTCACAGCTGAAGTTACCTACCTCTGCCCTGCAGGATCCCAGGACTGAAGCTCTGTCCCTCTTCCACAGTTGCACTCACCCACCAAAAGTCTACATACGGGACCTTGTCCAGCTGAGTCTGAGGCCACCATGACCCAGGCCACACTACCCTTTATCCTAGAGCCAGAGGTAGGCAGAGGGGAGCACCAGCTTATTCATACAAATGACTATGCTGCTGCAGCCGCTTGGGTCTGGACTATGAGCCACTCCAAGGGAGACCCTGTCTGCACAGGAGACTGAGCACCAAAATGCAGGATGGCACAGACACAGCATTGCCGACACCAAATGGGGAAGCTGGGAAGAGGCACGTTTTTCAAGTTACCAACGAGCTCGCTGTGCACACCAGAAAGATGGAGTTATCTTTTAATCCTCTCTGTAGTAAATGATGATGCGAAATTACCATCCGATGAAGACATCAAAAATCATGCAGCCAGGGCTTGTGGGATGAAAGGATTACGGATGAGTGGCGGCCAATGATCCAGAATAATTTATAAACCATGCTGTCGGTTTTGCTGGGGTCTTACAACTGCGTAGTTCGCTTCTCAGGATGGGTGATCTGTTATGATTTCACGTTCTGTGTAAATATTAATTTTTGTATTAATTTGGTACTCGTTTTGCGTGCTTTTATCTTCAAATAAATTCCTCAGCCCATCCCCACCTCCTCATCCCACCCCATCATCCCAACCCCTCACAAGGCTCTGAGGATCAGCCTGCCCAAGCCTCATGGAGAGATAGTGGAAAGAAGATGCCTTCCAGTTCTGTTTTTTTCTAGGTCTCCAGAGAAAGCCTGAAGAATCTCCCATAGGTGAGGAAGAAAGCAGAGGCCCTATGTGCAGCCTGCACCCAAGGAAAAGGAGCAAGCCATTCCTGCCTGTAGGGTTCACCTCCAGAAAAGCCACTGAAAACAGTGCCAATTCAACGCGCCCTAGAGGGTTACACCTTGGGGAGGGCAAGGAGTCTCGGGAGGGGAGGAGGGAGGAGAAGGAGGTGGAGAAGAAGAAACTGAGGTGAGATGGCCATGGGGAGACAGACAGGGGGGATCTGTCAGAAGTGAGCCCTCCCCAGCCCACCCCCAGGCTCACCAGCAGCTTGGCGACTACACAGTGAACAGACACACACACCCAGCTCAGCCTCGCCCTGCACACCTGCTCTCACTCTGGTCACCCTTCCCCCAGCTTCCATCTGATCTCCAGAGAAGCTCTGGTCTGTGTGACTCACGCTGACTGAGCAAGGAGCTTGGTTCTCTGCCAAGCCCCTCGATCTCTCCTTGCCTCAGCCACATGTCAGAACTGCTTCTTTGAAGGCTGATGGCTGCTGGAAAGACCAGCTGGCCTTTCCAGGGAAGCCATGAGAAGGTCACAGCATCTAGCCTGCCTGGCGCTACCGGATTTCCCTTCTCCCTCACTTCGCAGGCTAGTGAGATCGAGTGCTTCTGAAGACCCAGAAATAACCCAGAAAGTCTTGAAGATGGATGGCTCCCACACAGCCTCAGCTCTCTGAGCCTCAGTTTCCCATCTGTCTGGTAAGGTATGAACAGACGGCTCCCAAAGTCCCCTCTAGCTCTGACACTATTTACTATCCATTCATTGAATACCTGACTAAGCCACACACAAGGGAACTAATTGATGGCTTCTGAGCCTTGGGAGGTCTCCATGTTGCTGGATCAGTCAGTGAGGTCTGAAAGCTGAGGGAGACCATGCAGAAACATGAGAGACAGACTTACGGAAAATCTCACACATGGGTACAGCAAACTCAGAACTCCCGTCCTAGCTTAACCAGGAAGTTAGGCATGAGGTGAAGACCGTAGAGTGCCCAATGCTGTGACCTTCTGTGGCCTGAGGCCACAGCACTGCAGGCTGACGTCAAGATCTAACTAGCCTCAGAGGCCTCTGGATGAGGAGCTAATAAAATCAGACTGACTGGACAGGAGAGGGGCCAGACTAACAACCAGTAATCGTGGACAGTACCCACTAGCTCACCCTGAGTGTTCAGATTGCTTGACCGGGCCATGCTAGGCCTGTTATGATTCCTTCCTTTTAAGAGTAAAACCTCCTAGCTGGCTACCCTACAGAAACAGCCTTACAAACTCCCTCGGACCAGACAGGACTCTCTCTCCTCAGAGCCTCTCACCCTCACCATCAAAGGAATGAGACCCATCTCCTTCACACAGCGGGCCCTTCCCTGGCAGGCCCTTTCTGCCCCTTCTCCATATTCCATACCTTCTCCAAGCTCTAGGGTCTTCAAATGTCCTGCCCCTGGGACTCCCTGGACATTACACATGTGTTCCTTCAACCTGGGAACTTCTGGCCTCTGTTCTCTTTTGCTGGGATATGTCTGTCCAGTCTTCAGTTTTCGGTTTAGGCATCACAAAGTAGCCTTCTTGTATCTGCTTAAGATGACCTGGTCATTATAGAAAACAGGGCCATGGTTCCTCAAAAGCAGACAGCATAAGATCTGCTATCTGGCTACCACGCACAAGCCCAGAGGAACTGAACCTCGAAGAGACATTTGCCCAACTATATTCACAGCAGCGCCACTCACAAGAGCTCCAAGTGAAGCCAACAGGTACCTGTCAATGGATGCATGACAAGGCATACACAATGGAATATTTTCTAGCTGTGGAAAGGAAGAGTAGACCGATGCTTTCTACAGCACAGTTAAATATAATACAAAGTTTTGTTTTGTTCTGTTTTTTTATATATATTATGATGTGGACCTCAGACTTGAAAAGTTGTAGTCATCATTCATGTCTCATACGACTCCCACATTTTGTAGTCATCAGTGATCAATATAATACAAAGTTAAACTCGAAAAGCATTTGGGCTAAGTGAGGAGGCTTAGCATTTGGGCTAAGTTAAATGTGTGAGGAGAAAGGCAAATGTTACTCCAGGTACCC
Source organism: Rattus norvegicus (assembly GCF_021556685.1). NCBI lineage: Eukaryota > Metazoa > Chordata > Mammalia > Rodentia > Muridae > Rattus > Rattus norvegicus. Next base: position 97,184,502 of record NC_141546.1, read on the forward strand.
GGATACCTGGAGTAATCGATACACAGAGACAGTCTTCCAGGGTTGGGGATGAGGGGAATGGGGAGTTAGAGCTAAATGTGGTGGTTTGGGTTCTGTGTGATGAAGAAGGCAGTGAGGTATTTGATGCCATTGGACTATAAGATAAAAGATGGCTGGGATGGTAAGGTTAACTATATAAATGTTACCACAATTTAAAAGTACTTCTAAAAATTTAACAATTTACGCTAGTCACTCCTACTGCCAATGGCCCCTGGTGTTGTTGAGTCTCTGCCTGTGGGTGTTAGCATCAGAGAAGTGAGATCCTTCTAATATGGGTCTGAAATGTCCCTAGAGGCCTTGTCACTGGTACTATCAGAAGGTGTCAGAACCTTTGGGGAAGAAGGACCCAAATGGGAGGAAGTTAGATCATTTGGAGTGTGCCCATTCCCCAATAATGGAAAATTCTGTATTCTTCCTCCCTTTCCTTCCTCCCCTGTCACATGCTCCCATCTTGATGTATGGCATCAACGCAGGTCCAAACAGGGGGGCCTAGCTCTAAACCCATGCACTAAAGTAGACCTTTCTTTATTGTAAGTTGATCATCGGGTAACTTGTAATGCAAGCCTGTGGACGTGAGAGAGCAACACAAAACCTGCCTCTCTACCTGCAGGTCTGGGTAGAGAGGAGTAGCATGTGAGCATCTTCCAGAACCCTTCTTCCTTGCTGATAACAAGCATGGGAAGGAGGGGATATGCCTGGGTAGAAATACGTAGCCCAGCCCCTCATCCTTACACCCACCTTGGCAGGACAGATAGAAAGCTCAGGTCATGTTTCCATGTTCCTTTTCTGTAATGGCTTGCTGTGTGTTCCCAGACCCAACACCCAGCAGCCCCCACTTGTCAGAGTGACACCATGGCTCAGCCACATGGGTATTAGTCATCCAGGCTCCTCGGGCCTTGGATTCCTGAGTGTAAGCTCTCCAAGCAAGGAAGAGTAACTGAATACCCTTTCCCGAGAAGACAAACACCCTCCAAGAAAATTCACACAAAGGCTTGCTATTTGTGGCCCATTCCCAGAGGACCACAGCCATGTGTTCATTTGTATAAAATGCACAGCAAGAGTCTAACATGGTAAAAGTGAAACCTGCCTCTGCCTTCCAGCAGTTTCTAGTCCAGAGTGGGGAGGATATGATACAGTAGTGGTGCTAAGTGCTCAAGGCCCCTTGGGGGAACTCTTGGTCTTTAGAAGTCCCTAATCAAACTCCTTGGCAGAAGAATGCCTGTCCCTCAGCCTCTGGGCATCCATTACCGTGAGTCCTCACATGAGGCTAACTCTGTGCCTCACAGAATATACTGTTGACTGTTGACTTGTTGCGTTATGACTTTCCCAGACCCCTCTGCAGAACCATCTCTCAAATGCCAGCTCTGACTATGCAGTTCTGGGCTCTTCATTTATGTCCTGTAGTAGTCTTGTGACAGCCTGAGTTCCCAAGTCTCACCTCTCCCTGACCAGCAGAGCCTAAAACAAGAACATGTTGAACTTGGGGAAGAGGCCAAGAAGCAGGAATGAGTAGGAGTCTGGACAAAGACAGCAGAGAATGAAGGAGTGGCAGCATGCAGATTTCTTCTTAACACAGTCACTACTGGAATCCTAGGGACTCATACCAACTGGACTCTCAAATGTTTAAGAAAATGTGATAGAGAACTTCGATATCCTTTCTACTGACAGAGAGTAGCGCCCTCCATCAGTTGCTGTTTCCACTGGTCAAGAGTCATCCTGGGGTTGGTAACACCTTTGGTTCATTTAGACTACCCTTGTATGAGTGCCAAGGAGACCTCTTGAGAGATGAGTACACCACTAGGTATAAAGGAGACAGGCAATAGTGCACGTGTCCTCACCTGTGGCTAGAGAACAACTGGACCATCCAGGTGGTTTCTGACACAGCATGGCAACCAACCTTTTATACCCAGCACATGAATCCAGCCTAGAGACAATACTCAATAGATAATAGTCACATTAGTAAGGACAAATACATGAGTGTACTTACCATATACCCGGTACTATCACAGAAATTAGTCAAGCCTCCCAACAACCCTATAAAAGGGCCCATAGATTGTACTTCTGTATTTAAGGATATGCAATGTTCCTAAATAAAAACTCATGAAAAAGAGACCATAGGAGGTTTGGAGGGGATAAAAGGAATTAGAGAATGGTCTATTTATACTATTATTCCAAAAAGATAATTTTAAAAAGTGATCTTACTATTACCCCATTGTAAAGCCCAGGATACTGTGGCAGAAGCATTGCAGCTTCCCACAGACTTTCTGTCATACAAAACAGTCAGAAGAAGACAGAGCATACATCCTAAACTTGTTCCTTCTTGCCTAAACCACCCATGCCAGGAACAGCCAAAGAACAGTTCAGAATACCAAAAAGAACTTTCTGGCCCCTGGCAACAGCTAGATCTGATTAAATTAAATTGTAGCTCTGCCCCTCGCTGGCTGCGTGACCTTCAGTGAGTCACTTCAACTCCTTGAGCATCATTTTCCTAATTTGCAAAATGCAGAGCAGATACATTAGTCCCAGTGGGCAAACGCTGGCAGCAACCCAGGAGCTTATCAAGACAACGATGATGCATGCAACCATGTAAGGAGACACAGCCCGCCTTCCGTAGCCACTGGCTTTGCATACAGGGATTCAGCTGCAGATAGAAAACATTCAGAAAAACAAAACATAATTGCTATGTACTAGACATACACAGGCCTTCTCTTCTTGTCATGTCCCCCAAACATTATAATAGGAAAACACTTCCCAGTATGTTTATACTGCACTGGTACTGTCGGTTATCCAGAGATGATTTAAAGAATACAGGGGGAGGGTGGCACAGGGGATATGTAAATGCTACAGAAATTTATGTCGAGAGTGGAGTGCCTACAAACACTGATATCTGCAGATAACCCCAGAGCCAATGCCCCTTGGATACTGTGATTGTGAATCTTGCTTTTCAAGCCTATGCAACTTAGAATCACTATGGAAACAACCCTCTGAATATGTCTATGGGGGATTTTCTAGTGTAAGTTAATTGAGATGGAACAACTCACTCTGAATCTGGTTGATGAGCTGGGGTCCCATATTTGATTTTTTTTAAAGGAGGAATGAATATAAGCACCAGCTCACACCCCTCTCAGTTTCCTCACTGCAGATGCAATGTGACCAGCTGCCTTAGGGTCTTTCCTTCATTGACTTTCCACAGTGATGGTGGCAAAATGTGCCCCCTCCTGTCTTGATTTCCTAGCTTATTGCTGTGAGATGGACACAGACAGACAGACAGACAGATACTGACAGAGCAATTTAAGGTATTGATGTGGATGACAGGTCCAGAAGGAATAGTTCATTGTGGTGGAAAAGACATGGCAGAGTCAAGGCAGGCACAGTGACAAGAGCAAGGGGCATCTCCACGCAAAAAACAGATGAACAAGAAGGGAGTCTAGGCTATAAAATGTCAGGTCCTACCCCCAGTCCTTTAATGAGACTCTACCTTCTAAAGGTATTTCCCAAACAGCACCAACAGTTGAGGGCCATGTGTTATGTGAACCTATCAGGTTCACATTCAAATACCACCTTCCTTCCAGAGAGAGAGAGAGAAAGGGGGAGGGATAGATGATAGATAGATAGATAAATAGATAGATAGATAGATAGATAGATAGATAGATAGATAGATAGATAGATAGACAGACAGACATATATATATATGTGTGTGTGTGTATGCATGTATATATGTATGTATGTGTGTAGATTGTTTGTGTGTGTGTGCGTGCGTGTGTGTGTGTGTGTGTGTGTGTGTGTGTGTGAGTGTGTGTTGTTTCAGCAAGAAGTCAGGTTACTATACAGATACTGAGGAAAGACTGCCCCACTCAACGAACAGAAGTGAGAAGACTCCACTACAAGCAATGGCATTCCTTCAACATACATGGCCCTTGTGAACACCATGCTCAGTAGAGGATGCCTTCATCTGCAGGGCATCCTGCAGGTTCCATAGGATTCTATCTCTGTGAAGCTCTGAAATAGACAACTCCATCTTAAACACACACACACACACACACACACACACACACGCACACACACACAATCTACACACATACATATATACATGCACACACACGCACACGCACAATCTACACACATACATATATACATGCACACACACACACAATCTACACACATACATATATACATGCACACACACGCACACGCACAATCTACACACATACATATATACATGCACACACACACACACACACACACGCGCGCGCGCACGCGTGATGGTTTGTATATGCTTGGCCCAGAGAGTGGCACTATTAGGATGTGGCCATGTTGGAGTATATGTGTCACTGTGAGTATGGGCTTAAGACCCTCATCCTAGCTGCCTGGAAGTCAGTCTTCCACTAGCTGCCTTTAGATGAAGACATAGAACTCTCAGCTCCTCCTGCACCATGTCTGCCTGGACACTGCCATGTTCCTGCCTTGATGATAATGGACTGAACCTCTGAACCTGTAAGCTGGTCCCAATTAAATACTGTCTTTATAAGACTTGCCTTGGTAATGGTGTCTGTTCACAGAAGTAAAACCCTAACTAAGACAGTTGCTACCAGTGACTGGGGTATTGCTGTGATAGCCTTCAACATGCTTTTCTTTGGAAGAATATGGATTTGGGGACTTTGGATTTGGAAAGCAGTGGAATGTTTTAAATGAGGCATGGAAGACTCTGTTACTGAAAGTGATATGAATTGTGCAGACCTGGTCCAGGAGACTTCAGTGGAGAATTTCAATATGAGACCTAGAGACCGTTTTTGTGGTGTTTTGGTGAAGAATGCAGATACTTTTTGCCCTTGTCTGAAGAGTCTGCCTGAGGCCAAGGTGAAGAGACTCAGATTAATTGCATTGACAAATGCAGTCTCAGAAATGCCCATCGTAGATTTTGTTCTCTGGTTAGGTCTCATGAAGAGCATTTTGAACAAGCATAGCAAGCTTAGAAAGGAAAAGTATAAAATATATGCTTCAAGTATTAAAGGGGCACCAGGAAGTGAAATGGAATAGAATCTTATGTTCTAGGAGATAACAGATGGAGGGACTTTAGGGCAAGACCCTACCCAGCTAAGTTTAGATCCAGGCATGGTGGCACACACCTTTAATCCCAAGAGTTAAAACCAAATAGATCTCTGAGCTCAAGGCCAGCCTGGGATAGAGCAGGTTCTAGGTGAAAAGTTTAAATCCAGGTATGGTAGGACACCCCAGGAGACAGGCATGCAGATCTCTGAGTTCAAGGTCAATCTACAGAGCAAGATCCAGGACAGCCAAGCTTAGGTAGGGAAGGAGCTGGAAAAGAGGAAGCTGGTGATCATGTAATAGAACAAGGGGGCCATGTTCCAGCTCCTCATGCAGTAGAACTCAGCAGCTTCAGCCATGTGTCTCTGGCTTTATCTTCAAGAGGAGGAGACTACAGGGACAAATGATCCTGGTTAGAATAAGAGACCAGCATCACTGAGGTGAAACCTTCTGGGAAGTGTTTTGTGAGACCACAAAGAAGCTGTGTTCCAGAGATAGCCAAAGTTGTACCTCGGGCTGCAGCTGGACTTGGTAATGTGTAAGAGTCACCCAGGTGGTACTGGTTTTGAAGGCATGAAGGGGTCATGAAGAGCAGCTGAAGCTGGGCACTGTGAGAGGCCATGGAAGGCCATTGGTAAAGGTACAGCCTCAGTTACAGTTGATATCCCAGGACTGAAGGGATCATGCAAAGGAGTTGAGGCTTTGCACCATGAAGAAATCCTATAAGGCTACTTGTGAAGCCTAGTTGCAGCAGAAGGTCCCAGTGTATTGGAGATGCCAATGCCATGGGATGATCACCAAGAACAGCAGCATCAGTGGAGTGGATCAACCTGAGCTTAGAGTGCTACAGAGGGCAGAGCTGGAGAAGTAACCTCAGCCCATAGGAGGAGCCCAGAAGATCATGTGTAGATTCCAGACATTGGAACAAGAAGCTGTAAGTTGCCTTAGAGACCCCAAGATATTTGTGATGCCAGAGCCATGGTCATCTGCTGAGAAAAGCTGCTAACAGGAAGTGGAACCAGCTCCGGAGAAAGAAGTTTCTTGCAGTCAACACAGATGAAAAGGGAGCTGGAGATCTGAAGACGGCTTTGACATCAGCCATGGAGACGCAGAGTTTGGAGTTTGCCCAGCTGGCTTCCTACCTTGCTTTTGGGATTACAGTTCAGTGATTAGATGAATCTCAGAAGAGACTTTGGATTTAACATTGTTGAGACTGCTATAGACTATGGGGACTTTTGAAGTTGGACTAGATGTATTTTGCATTATGCTATCTATGTTTAAAGTATGGTCCGCATAGACTCATGTGTTTGAAAAAGCCTATGGGGGCCAGGGAGTGGAATGTCATGGTTTGAATATGCTTGGCCCAGAGAGTGGCACTATTAGGAGGTGTGGCTTTGTTGGAGTAGGTGTGTCACTGTGGGTGTGGGCTTAAGACCCTCATCCTAGCTGCCTGGAAGTCAGTCTTCCACTAGCAGCCTTCAGATGAAGATGTAGAACTCTCAGCTCCTCCTGCACCACGCCTGCCTGGATGCTACCATGCTCCTGCTTTGTTAATAATGGACTGAACCTCTGAACCTGTAAGCCAGCCCCAATTAAATATTGTCTTTATAAGACTTGCCTTGGTCATGGTGTGTCTCTTCACAGCAGTAAAACCCTAACTAAGACACACACACACACACACACACACACACACACACACACACACACACTAGTGTTGCCTCTGGGTGGTAGAAGCAGGAATTGGCTGAGAAAGGGCATGAGGGAAATTTCCAGATAGCAGTTTAGATTATGTAACTGTTTGCTTTTTCAAAACTCAATACATGTACACTTTAAGCTTTCAGCATAGCACAGTATGTACATTTGACTCCAAAGAAACATCTACTCTGCTATTGAACCCTAGTTAATGATTGCATGCTCAATGAAAGGGACGTTTCCTGGTTTACAACGTATTCTGAGCTATGCTCACAACTAAGGTGGATTAGTGGATGGATTAGAGGGATGAACAAATGGATGGGTGAATGAGCAACAAAGTAGCAAAGTAAATGTAATAAAATGTCAACTGCAGAATCTCGATGGCAAGGTAGGGGTCTATGGAACAGAACATGTTACCGGGTCATCCTGGTATGTCTGAAAGCTGACCACTCCCAGAGTTCTTGGTTAGAGCAGTGAGGACCTCTGTTGCCAATGAGGGTAGGTTCTCATAGTATGAGGAAGAGGGAAGAGGTGCCTCTCAGAAACATGACCTTGGACCACACAGGGGCACGTCCTCAAGGGTCACAATGCTGTGAGCTTGAGCCTAGTATACCCCCTGTGCTTCCTGAAAATCACAAGATGATCCAAGCCAAACAAGGTCCACTCTGTTTCATGCAACATCACTGGGCAAAGAAAAGGTGTCTCCCCTATCCCCATTACCATCACTTGAGGCCCAGCCTCAAGCCAGGGCACACAGCTCTCGGCAAGTCGGGCTAAGCTAGGCATCAGCTGGGCACAAAGCTTCAGCCAATGTTATGCACAAACTCAACATTTCACATATTTTTTTTACTGCCTGCAACTGTTGCTTTCTTGGTCCTTTAAGGTAGAAAAACTAAAAGAAAAACAATAACCACAAAGTTGACAACCAAGGATAACTGTCTCTCTCCATTTAAAAGTATTCTGGAGACTCGGAGTGCATCTCAGTTGTTGAGTGTCTGCCGGGCAAGCCTGAAGGTCTGGGTTTGGTCCCCAGCATTGCATAAACAGAGCATGGTGTCCAATGCCTCTTTACATTGGCACTGGGAGGTAGGGACGAGAACAGAAGTCCACGGCAATCCTCAACTTCACCGTGAGTTCAGTGTCAGCCTGGGCTACATGGGACCTTTTCTCAAAATAAATGTAATAAAATAAAAATAAACAAGTAAAAGTATTGGGGGAGGGGGAGGGTTAAACCAATAATACCTAGTAAATCCCTACCTAGTTCACTCAGAGTTCCAGTTCCCAGTCTAGGTTTCCTCTTTCCCTCAAAAGTAACCATTCCAGTTGACTCTGGTTTCAAAACGGTGAAAGACTCCTGGGCAACAGAGAGAGGCTGGTCACCCTAAGGCCGAAGTTTGATGGTTACCGAGCTTCTTCTCTGTCCTCCAGTGATGACTGAGTCTGGGCCCCTGTTCATTTATTAGATGTGGAACTCACCTCATCTGCACATTGCCAATCCACATCCCTTTATCGTGTTCTTACTGTGTTTGAAATTTGTCTTTTAAAAGTACATTAATCTACAGAGACTCCTTCAGTGTTCTAAGAAATATCCACCCACTTATTTATTATATACTGGAAAATCTATTTCTGCCTCTATTGCTTGCCCATTAATTTCACTGATGGATTTTCCCCTGATATATGATATGTTTAGTTCTCACTTAGTCAATATAGAGTTGCTATTCTTCTTCAGTGCCAGAGAATGAACCCAGAGCTTTGTAAATGTTGAGCCCTCTACCCTAGGGCTATATCTTCAATCCTTTATTTACCCTGTCTTGGTGGCCTCTGGTATTCTTACCAGAAAGTGGTCTCCTGCCCCAAAGTTATATAAAATATGTTCCTACATCCTATTCTACTGAGTACACTTTTTATTTTGACAAGTCGATATCTGGCGAGGCTAGAATTTGTTTTCATGCATGACTGAGGCATGTTTCCACTATTCTGGAAGATATTTGTTAGTTCCTGATGTGTATTCTAGTCACTGCCTTGCCCCATCTTACTGTATCAGTTATTCTGATCCAAAGCACTGCTGATGCGTGTGATTAAGACAACAGCATTTACCTCCGTGAATTAACAGAGGTAATTGTAGACCTTTGGCCTTCATTTGTTTGTTTGTTGTGTTGGGACATCTCTTATAGCACCCAAGCTGGTTCAAACTCAGGAATTAATGGAGGATGACGTTTGAACCCCCGATTCCTGACCTTCCAAAGTGCTGGTGTTACCGGTATATTCTGCCACACAAGCTTGTTTTCTTTAAGTGACTAATCGCCACCATGTTTGAACAGTTACTACTTACACCAACCTCTTACAGGATAATGTATCTGTTAGATACATGACAAAAAGCCTCCCTCCCTGAGCCCTTTAGTAACAAAACTTTCATTCATGTGGCCCACAGGGACAATCTTGATAGTGTATCCCTTTCCAGTCTGTATGATCCCTTTGCTCCAAATAAACTTCTCTTGCTCCTTTTGCAAGTCTGCGTGTCAGTTAAAACGATTAATATTTTGTATACCTTAATTAATGCTAGAAATTAACATGGCAGCAATTAATCCTTAACCAGTCTTTCCCCGCAAATAATCGCACAGAGACCTTTTAATATTTTAAAGCCTAGGCCTTACACAATCACCTAACTCATCTACGTTAACCTGACCACCTTGTCCCACCCAGACATGTGGCCAGCCATACCCTCCAAGCCATAGTCACGTGCGTCTGTCTCCACTCATGTCTCCTCAATAAAAGGTTTTCCTCCTCCTCTTCCCCAGGATTCCTTTCTCCCTCCCAGGAAGTCCCACCTCCCATTTCCTGCCCAGCTAATTGGCCATTGGATTTTTTTTTTTTTTATTAAAGCCAATCAAGGAAGGCCTCAGGTAGGTGAGGAAAGACAGAGACCCAATTTCACACATGGTGCCCCATCGTCTGTGTGAGCCCTTGTGTTCAGTTCTTTGCATAAGAAGTCAAGAACCTGGGAGCACCGGACTGTGGGCAACAGGCTGGTCAGTCCAGGTAGCTGACTCCAGGCTTTACCTAAGTCTCCTGGAGTTCTCTTGCAGCTGTGCTTTTTCCTTTTCTCTGTAAACTTTGAATTTTCAATTATTCCATTCCACATTAAACTTTAAATTACTTTATCTCATCTCTGAAAGCAGGAATCTACAACACCATTAAAATTTTATTCTAATGTCTTAAATTTATATATTAGTTTTTGAAGGACTGTCATTTTTATGATATTAAGTCTTTCCACATAAAAATATGGCTGTACATCTCCATTAGTTGAAATTTTTTAATGTCCTTTAATACATTTTCATCATTTTATTGGTATAAATAGCATGCATTTTATTGTTAAATACAACCTTCGAAAGTTAATACTGTTTGTTGCTATTATGAATGAGCTGTTTTTCCCACTTTCCTTCCCAAAGGTTTATTGCTTCCATAGATCAAAGTTCTGTATTTGTATATTTATCTATCTGTGTTACTAAATTCTCACACTAATTTTAATATTACTTTATTAAAATCTCTTAGGTTGTCCAGATACCTGTAAATATATTTTTATCTTCTTTGCAATCAATTCATTTTTTTTCTGTCTTCCAGTATTATTTAAATTCTCCAGAGATATCTTAATCAGCAGTGGTGACAACTGTCTTTTCCTAGAATTAACGGAAGTAACTTTAGCTTTTTTCTGTTGCATAAAATGTTTGTTGTTGGCTTTTAGTAACTAGTTTTTGTTTTTGTTTTTGTTTATGTTTTTGTCTCTCTCTAAATGGTTTCTGCTGATTCGTGGCCACCCACGACTAAAGAGAAAGAATTATGTGTGCCTTCAGATGCACAGAAGAACTACCAAATGTCTAGGAAACCTGCTGTGTAAGTGTGAATAGGAAACCTGCTGTGTAAGTGTGAATGGGAAACCTGCTGTGTGTAAGTGTGAATAGGAAACCTGCTGTGTAAGTGTGAATGGGAAACCTGCTATGTGTAAGTGTGAATAGGAAACCTGCTGTGTAAGTGTGAGTGGGAAACCTGCTATATAAGTGTGAATAGGAAACCTGCTGTGTAAGTGTGAGTGGGAAACCTGCTGTGTAAGTGTGAATAGGAAACCTGCTGTTTGAGTGTGAATGGGAAACCTGCTATGTAAGTGTGAATGGGAGGCCTGCTGTATGTAAGTGTGAATGGGAAACCTGCTGTGTAAGTGTGAATAGGAAACCTGCTATGTGAGTGTGAATAGGAAACCTGCTATGTGAGTGTGAATAGGAAACCTGCTGTTTGAGTGTGAATGGGAAACCTGCTATGTAAGTGTGAATGGGAGGCCTGCTGTATGTAAGTGTGAATAGGAAACCTGCTATGTAAGTGTGAATAGGAAACCTGCTATGTAAGTGTGAATAGGAAACCTGCTATGTGAGTGTGAATAGGAAACCTGCTATGTGAGTGTGAATGGGAAACCTGCTATGTGAGTGTGAATGGGAAACCTGCTATGTAAGTGCGAATAGGAGACCTGCTTATGTAAGTGTGAATAGGAAACCTGCTATGTGAGTGTGAATAGGAAACCTGCTATGTGAGTGTGAATAGGAAACCTGCTATGTGAGTGTGAATAGGAAACCTGCTATGTGAGTGTGAATGGGAAACCTGCTATGTGAGTGTGAATGGGAAACCTGCTATGTGAGTGTGAATGGGAAACCTGCTATGTAAGTGCGAATAGGAGACCTGCTTATGTAAGTGTGAATAGGAAACCTGCTACATGAGTGTGAATAGGAAACCTGCTATGTGAGTGTGAATAGGAAACCTGCTATGTGAGTGTGAATAGGAAACCTGCTATGTGAGTGTGAATAGGAAACCTGCTATGTGAGTCATGAGGCATGACTCATACTGCTCACTGTACGAAGGTGAGAGACTCATGAGGGCTTGTGGGTAGGCGCCTTAGAGCAATTAATAACGGGTTCTTCCCTGCCTTCTCACAGAAGGAATCACAGAGCCAGGCTACAGCCTGCAGTGGGTTCCCAGTCCAAGGGGGTTGCCAGCAACAGGCAAAGGAGGAAGAGCATGAGAAAGGTAGAAAAGGGCAGAGAGAGAGATGGAAGACAGCAGAAGAAGAGGTGGAAAGAACCAGCATCCCAGGCAGGAGTTGGTATTCAGAAAGAAGAGGCCAAGAAGGGCCAAACACAATGGACAAATGGTCTCTTCACAGTTGCTGCATTATGCCTCCCACATTCCATTCTTTGGCCTTCTAATCGATTCCTACACTCCTTTACCTGTATGGATTCGTCTCTTAACAGAAACTTGACCAGGTAAGCCTTGACTATAAAGCCTCCTAGCCCCAGCCCCAGTCCCAGCTCCAGCCCCAGCCCCAGCCCCAGAAGGCCTTCTACCTGCCCATTGCTTTGCCCCAGGCTGCCACTGGCCCTGATGAGCCTGAGGCCCTGATGTGTATTCTGCAGACCTGGTGCTTGGAGATCTGTTTCTAACCCCGTTGTCCCTGCAGAGCTCCTGAAGCAAGTAGCTAGTAGTCTATTTGTTTTTCTAACTGTCACGGGAAACAAATCTATGCCGGGCAGAGATCTGCATAAGGAGCTAGCAGCCGAGCTGCCCTCGCTAGAGGGTAAAGCCACATTGGTATTCGTGGCACAGACTTGCAGGATGACTTTAAGCCACGATTTGCATTTTCTTCTTGCAGAGCTGTTTATTCAGGGATGTTAGAGTTCTCTGTATGTGGGGAGCTCTCATTTAGCCTTATATAAATGGACTCTGGTTGAACCCTTGCAGCTCAGGGAGGTTTTTTTAAAGTGGCCAGCAGGTCCTCCGAACGATGATCCTTAATTCTGTGACAACTGGCTCCCGGCCTGAAGGAAAAGCCAACCTTAACGCCATACCTCTCCCTGCAAGGGCGTTCTGAAAGAGATGACTCAAACTGTGATCTCAGACATTTGAAAGAAGTTCCCATCTCTAGACTGGACTGTGTTGCTTGAGGGGGTCTCCTTAAGTTGCAAAACCCTTTCATGGTTATGGAAAAACAAAAACAAGGTAAATATTTAAATGAGCAACAGAAGGGACAAAGTAAGAAGACACTCTCTGCTGTAGTTTTTGTTGTTATTAAAATCTCATTGTTGTTAAATATTGGTCGTGCCCATCCGGATAGAGCACACCAAACCAACATGTTTCCACATGGAGAGATTTAATGGGAAAACGAGACAAGGGGAAGTGGGGAGAGAAAGAAGAGAAAGAGGAAGAGGGCAGAAGTCTGCCTTTTATTTGGAATGTGACGTAACTATTCGCAGGTGGAAGTGGGAATTGAACCAAAGGTATACTGGGAATGTATGGCTATTGCCATGGCAACAGTGACCAAACAGGTAAAGGCAATTCCTGATACCAACAGTTTTGATTGGAACTTTTCCCAAAGGCCTGGGTGTTAAAGGCAGGGTCCCCACCCTGGTATGGTTGGGAGCGTTGGAAATTTTGAGTAAGGCTTAATGGGAAGCCTTTGAGGTCGTGTCTTCAAACAGGTTTCAAGGCCCTAGACCCTTGTTCTCTCCCACTTCCCAGCCATGATATGAGTGACCATGTATCCCCTCCACAGTGTACTATGCTGCCACAGACCCCAAATCAAGGAAGGACTGAAATCTCTGAAAACTGTGAACTCAAATAAGGCTTTCGCAAGACAGTCTCACCCGATAGTTAGTATATGATGGACTAACATGTCCAGCCTCCAAACTCATCCAAAGATAAAGGATGGATCTGATTTGATTCAGACAGAAATGTCTTGGGACCAGGACATCTCCTCTCTGTGTGTTGCAGTGGCCACTGAGTAAGAACAGCCGCTTTATCTTACTGGTTAATTCACACAGTAGCATTTGTCAAGGTCATTGAGACCTCTTGGAGAAATCCAGCCAGGCTACAAGTCATCCTATTTGCACACACATGCACACACTCTCACACATACACACTCACACACACAGAGAGACACCTATACACATAGACAAACACATGGGCACACAACACACACACTCACATACACAGAAAGTTGGGGACACAGTGGGTGTTGGTGGCCACTGAGAGATCTGAGGGCAGTGTTGGCGTGGGTGTGGGTGACTAAATATACTCAGAATACACAGATACGTACAGACTTGATCCAGTCAGAGACCCCACGTGTGTGCCCGTGAGAAGCACTACATGTGTGCCTCTCAGTGTGTCATGATCATCTTCATATAACCAACAAGGCTGCAAAGCCAACTGTTTGAAGACAGGAATGACGCCTCGGAGTCCAGTCTGCACTGGTAGCTGGTTCAGTGTTGAGCTTCATTAGCATTACTTAGACTTGAAAGGGCTTGGCGTTTCCCTGGGGACATTCCGGTAGCTGGGGACAGTGCTGTGGAGCTGGAAAGGTCAGAGGCAGGAGGATGAGGAACCAGGCATCTAAACTAAAATGCCCAGAAGAGATAAGGACCCCAAAGGAAGCTAGAATGAGAGAAGCAAAGGATAAAACTAATAAATAAACCAGTCTCGCCTATCCCCAGCACACACATTTTCTGTGTATGTGAGTGTGTGTGTGTGTGTGTGTGTGCGTGTAAGTGTGTGCAACTGTTTATGGAGGCCATAGGTCAGCCTCAAGCACTTTTCTTCAGGTACTGTCTTACCTTGGTTTTTGAGACAGGGCCTCTCACTAGGACCTGAGGATCAGTCTGGGCCAGCGGCCTGGTGAGCCCCAGGGATCTGCCTATCTCTGCTGCCCCAAGCACAGGCACTCTGGCAAGCACAAAGACCACACCCAGCTTTTTGTGTAGGTGCCAGGGATTGGGTTCAGGTCCTCAAGCTTGTGTGTCAAGCCAGAGCCACCTCCCAGACCTCCTGATGGATTTGTACTCATCCCTTAAACAAACCTCCCTACCGGAGACAACACCAGGAAGCATTCGTCCAGGCATGGGCACAGTTTTGGGTGAGTGGGTTTGCTCATCCAAGGCAACTCTGTGAGAAGCTCCCAGGCCTTCTCGAGGGACTGTTGCTGTTCCAGGTCTGGTGTGCTCGATTCTTAGCTCCCTTCCAGAGTCCTTCCATTCTTGGACAACTGTGACCTGAGATGTCAAAGTTGAGGACCCTTTTCCTACAATGCAGCTTTGAAAAGGAAAAGGAGTCAGTGCAGGGATAAAGAAAGATGGAGCAGAGACTGAGGAAATGGCTAACCAATGACTGGTCCAACTTGAGACCCACCCCATGGACTAGAGCCCGCCCCTGACACTATTAATGATACTTTGTTACAATTGCAGACAGGAGCCTGGCACAGCTGTCTTCTGAGAGGCTTCATCCAGCAGCAGATGGAGGCAGATGCAGAAACCCACAGCCAAACATTAGGTGGAGCTCAGGGGGACTTGTGGAAGAGTTGGGGGAAGGATTGAGGACCTGGAGGGGTCAAGGACACCACAAGACTGTGAACGTGTGGGCTCACGGAAAGTAAACCACCAACCAAAGAGCACATAGAGGCTGGACCTAGACCCCTACACATTTGTAGCAGATGTGCAGCGTGGTCTTCATGTGGACCCCTAACAACCGGAGTGGAACGTCTGTCTCTGACTCTGTTGCCTGCCATTGGATGCCCTTTCCCTAGCTGGGCTGCCTTGTCTGGCCTCAGTGGGAGAGGATGGATATGTTTAGTCCTGCTGTGATATGATGTGCCAGGGCAGGTTGGTACCCAAGGGGGCTTCTCTTCTCTGAGGAGAAGAAAGGGGGTACTGAGGGAAGGGACATGTGAGGGAGGGACTGGGAGGAGAGCAAGGAAAGAGAGCTGTGATAGAGACGTAAAGAGAATACACAAATGCATGCATACAGGCATACATACATGCATACATGCATACATACATACATACATACATACATACATACATACATACATGGAAAATGAATGAAGAGCTATATGGGATACTGGCAGGGATACTGTAAGGCAAGTTTTCATGCAGATGCTGAGAGAGAGAGAGAGAGAGAGAGAGAGATCTAATTTGATTAGCTTAGGACAACAGAGGAATCATAAGATATATAGGTCATTCCTGGGTCTCTGTCTCTCTGCACTCTCCTCAACCCCAGGGCTCTGGGCCCCTCTTGGGAGCTGTCTGTCTGCCTAGTTGTCATAAACCTGAATGTCTAGCTCCTCTCCTGCATGCCCTGTCCCTCCTGACAGGTTACTTTCTCTGGTGTCTGCTTGCTCTTTCTTTCATTCTGCAGCTAGTCACGGCACTGTGATTCTAAGGCAGAGGGAGGGACTGGTCCTGTCTGTCTCTGCAGCCACCTACCCTCTCCTCCAGTCTGCTGCCCTGGCTCTCAGCAACCCCTCCCCCATTCACTCAGAGACAGCATGGATAGGGGTTCTTTCCTGGTCCATTGAGCTGTCAGAGCCTCCAAGACTGGCTGCATGGCTGTACACTTTTCTCTAGATTAAAAACAAAGTCTTTATGAAAAATTCATCTGTCCAGGGTGAGAACTCACAGCAAAAAAATTAATAATAATAATAATAATAATAATAATAATAATAATAATAATCAGCTTCTCGGGACTTCACTGGCTTCTGGAGAATTGATCATACTAGGAGAATTGAGGAAGCCGTTTCTCTATCTTCTTTGCACAGCAACCATTTTTGCTCATGGTTATTTTGTAACACAGTGAAACCTTCCTTGGGGAAGCAGGGTCTTGAGTGTGCCGTGCGCTTGGCTTGGCTGGCCTTCTAGTTTGCTCATCCTCATTTCTTTTCTTAGTCTTCCCTCATGATATTCAGCAATGTCCAAAGGCTTAAACATCTGTCTTCTCTACTTCCTCCTTTCTTGTTCCCCACATGCCCCAAACACCATGGCTAACAGTGCTGGAAACTCTAGGGTCAAACTTCAGCCCTGACGTCCGTTGTGTATGTGGCCATTGATGAATTATTTCACCTTTCCCTCTCCTGCCATAGGCAAGGTGAGTCAGGGGTTGAGGCAATGCACACATAAAGTCTTGCCTGGCCCTCTGCCTGCTCTCCACACCTGCATTTTACCCTTGCAAAGCAAATTTCCAGGAATTATAGGAAGACCCACATATGTATGAAGGTTCTCTGGAATTTTGCATTATCCCAGAGAGCTCATGGTGTGTATCAGGAGGACATAGGTGACAAATGCTGACTCCAAAAGACCTTTGGAAGCTGAGCGCTATGTAGGATGGACAGAGGTGGACAGGAGAACAAGACCAGGAGCAGACTGACCAGAATGAAATCTCTCCATTCATGTGACTATAACTCTCCTCTTCTTCCAAGATGCTTTCTCCTCTCATAGATTAAGGTAGGCTTTTTGTGTGAAAAAGGCAAAACCAGGACACTTCTTTTGTCCTTAAAAAACACAGATTCCCCAAGATATTAGAGTTCAATGGCCTTACCTCAGAAGGTGCCAGCCACCATCTTGAGAGAGCACTGCAATGCTGGCTCCCTTCGAGGAGGAAGGAAGAAGGCTGACTTAGTCCATTCAGGCTGCTGTAGCAAAATATCACCACCAAGGGGCTTAAATCTACTCCCATCTATTTCTCGAGGTTCTGAAGGCTGCAAGTTCAGGGTCAAGGCACCAGCAGATCCAGGGTCTTGTGAAGGCCTACTACCTCCTAGGTGGTATCTTCACACTTCGTGGATGAGGCAAGAGAGTTCCAAAGTGCCTGTCTTAAAAGGGCAGCGAACTCACTGGAAAACACCTTCCCAATGCCCCGCTTCCCGAAACCATCACAAAGGGAGACCAGGTCCCAGCACATGAATCTGGAGACATTCGTCTAATCTATATAGCAGGATATCTCACAGAATGAAATAGCCTCAAGACTACATAGGCACAGTCAGTTCCTGAACCTGCTGCTCACCCCACGTCCCATCTGTCATCCACACACCACAGCTACAGCCCCTTGTGTAGTTCTGCAGAAATGGCAGTGCCCTTAGGAGTGGCTGCCCCCCAGAAGGTGGAGGAATCATGTTAGGCCAAGGAAGAAATCCAGTGTCTATGACCAACTTTGTTTTAAAAATAAATACAGACTAGTAGGATGGGATGGAGCGGGAGGGAACACAGTCTGACCACTTCCAAGTCCAGTTCACCTAATGAAGAAATATTACTGTCCTAGTTAGAGTCACTCTACTATGACTGAAACACTGACTGAAAGCAGGCTGGGGAGCAAAGGGCTTGTTCGGCTTACACTCCCACATCGCAGTGTATCATTTAAGGTAGCCAGCGCAGGACCCCAGAGGCAGGAACTGATCCAGAGGCCATGGAGTGGGGTTTGCCCCTCATGGCTTACTCGGCCTGACTTCTTATAGAACCCAAGACCACCAGCCCAACGGTGGCGCCACCCACAATTAGCTAGACTCTCCCCCCATCAATCGATAATTTAAAAATTGCCCTACAGGCTTGCCTACAGCCCGATCTCATGGAGGCCTTTTCTCAACAGGGGTTCCCTCCTCTTCCATGACTCTGACTTGTGTCAAGTTGACATAAAATGAGACAGCTCAACTATTTTATGGAAGTTTTGTCCAACTGAGATATGCGTGTTTGGGTATATGTACTTGACACGAAAAATCTATCTTTGGATACAGTTGCTATCAAAATGACAATACTTTACTAGATGTTGGAATTTCTACTGATTGCAGACTGCCATATTCAGAACTAACTGCCTTCCCCCTAACCATTCCTGTGCATCCACACTAGGTTTTTTACCTCTATTTCTCTAGTTTGTCTCAGGGACATATGACGGCTCATCCATCAATACCTATGCTCATCACATAGCAAACTCTTCCAGCCCCTGAAACCCCAGGACCTTCGCATAACTTAAGGGATGAAACCAGATTTCTGCGGACTCCCAACATCCGGCCAGCAGGTGTTCTGGTTACACATTCTCCAGCCCCTCAGTGCCAAAGGACCCATCACGTTTGTCTTTCCAGGATACTTTGTGTCTGAGAGCGTCTCCCCTTCCCCCACGTCTACCCTCTGGGCCCCAAATTCTATTTCCCTCTGATGCTTTCTTTGTTTACAGGCACGGAAAGTCAACATGGTAAGTCCACGAGGGACCGAGTCTTATGTTGCCAAATCTGAGCCTTAAAAACCACTGTCCTGCGGCTCAGGGCTTCTGAGGCACCCACATGTCACGTGTGTCAGTGGCTCATTTCATTTTAAATCTCCATGTGATTCTCTTCTGTAAGCACCAACATTTGCCCATTCCTTTGCAAGGAGTCTAACCAAAGAACAATGTCTGGGGGGAGAAGACTCCCCCAAGCCTGCTCTCAATTCAGATGCCAAGGGCAAATTGAAGTGGCCCCAGGGTATCATCCCTCGTTATCAGACAGCTGTAGATAGAGTAAAGGGTCTCCCCAATCGCTTTCAGGCTTGGAGGATTCAGGCAATCGCCATACTCAACAACTGAAGGTGCACTATGGATGGGTACGAATCAGAACTAGCCACAGGTTTTACTGCAGAGAGCAAAATGATCCCTTGTTCTCAGAGACCCATCGCCTTCAGAGACCTCGTGTTCTCCCAGCATCTATGTATAGCATTATGTGTTGTGCCCAGATTTTGGGATCCACAAAGACCACCAGGAGTCTGAATCTGTATGCAAAAGCAAAGAGCCTTTACTCAAGCTAAAGCTTGGACCCTCAGACTCCTCAGACGCAGCGGATTTGTGCTGAGAGCCCTTAGCCTCAACTAGGTAGGGCTGTTAGCAAGTTTGAGCAGAGAATGGGAGTCTCTAGCCTAGCAGTTTGGCAAGGGTTGAGCAGGGAACTGGAGTCTCCAGCCTGGCAGTTGACTTATTTGGCCCAAGGGTTATCTTGGTGCACGGGGATTGGTCAGGAATGACTTCAGCCAACTCGAGCAATTTACCTATAACTTCTGTGACTTGGGGTACTTTCCCTCTATTCTTTGATTGGCTTGGGCCCAGGGTAGTTTCTTCCTGGAATTTGTGTGGTATTTCTATTAACCAGAGTTCAAGCCTGGGACAAGCAGGCTTGAGATGGAGTCAACTTACAGGGTGAGTTTCTCACGTTGCCTGTGTTCCTCATATACGTGAGATACTGGTACTCAAGAAGCTTGCCTGAGCTTCATATCCGGTGTTTTAGTTTCCGTGTGACTGTCCATGTGACTGAGCAGTTCCTCCCAGAAGGGCCATCATAAATCATAGTCGGGGCTGGGCAGAGTACTTGTCTAGCACTGACAAATCCCTGGCTTTGATCCCAAAATAATGCACACATGGAGGGATACAGCTGTAATCTAAACATCTGGGAGGTAGAGACAGGAGGATCAGAAGTTCAAGGTCATTGTCCACTACACAGGGAGCCAGCCAGCCTGGTCTACATGAGACCCTGTCTTAAAAAGTAACAATAAGGGGTTGGGGATTTAGCTCAGTGGTAGAGCGCTTGCCCTGGGTTCGGTCCCCAGCTCCGAAAAAAAGAAAAAAGAAAAAAGGAAGTAACAAACGTAGTTGGAATAGTTTCTGGCCAAAGCTACCAAGCTAAAAATGACACCACGGTCACAGGACATTTCAACAGCCCAGGGATCAACTCTGAGTAGCCACAGGTAAAGAGCAGACCTCTCTCTCGTCAGCTAAGTCTTTACTACTTAGCTGCTGATAGGCATTTGGCGTGTGAGCAGTAGTGGCTATTTGGAATAAAGCTGATATCATGGACCAACATAGGTGAACCTCAAACCCAATAGGGACCCAGACTTATTATTCCACATGAAACCCCAGAAAGAGGGAGTCTCAATGTACGGTGTCTGCAAAAGGATCCACCGTTACTACCGACTTTGATAGGGCAGTTGCATTTTGTCCTTTGCAAGCCACACCCACTGGGAAGTGGATGTTTTCCTCCTTACTGAGCTCTTGCCAGCCACTGCAATAAACACTTCACTATAGTAAAATGCTCAGGCTCTGATACCACAAGTGGGCACTGTGGACCCTCTTCGTATAGCTAGATAACACAACTGAGGCCGACAGAAATGAAATGACTGGCCAAAGCACCATTAGATGAACGGCGCTGCTTGGCTTTGAACCTGGGTCTGCGGCACACCAGAAACATCAACCTGGGCCAGCATTCTTGCCTCTCTTCACTCCTCTCTGGATGGTGATCTGTTTTCTCCTAAGTGTCTCTCAGGCCTTCTCACTCAGGAGCAAAGGTGACATCAGCTGTAAGAGAAAGGATCTGCCATATTGCACCTTGCATTGAAATATTTTATCAATGGGTATTTTCACTAGATGCACAGTAACCATACAGTTCATGAGGTGCAGCGTGTCTCTTTCATATATGGATACAATGTATATGGTTTGGTGGCCTTGCTGGCATAGCCGTTGCCACAGATACAGGTATCTCTGTTTTAAAAGCCCAACACAAAAAACAGAAGCCACTTCTCACCAAATTTCTCTGTTATTGTTTTTCAGTGTGCGTGTGTGTGTGTGTGTGTGTGTGTGTGTGTGTGTGTGTGTGTGTGTGTAAATCAGAAGTTGATGTTGGCTATCTTCCTCAACTGCTTTCCACCTTATTTTGGGGGGGGCTAGGGTCCCCACTGGCTGAGTCGTCCCCTAGGTTCCTTTGGTCACCCCTGGCATTGTCTGTACTGAGGGAAACGTGACAATACAAACAGAAAGGGCATGTGTGCTCTGCACAGTGGCGAATGAAGTAGCTTTGCGACGGCAGCAAATGAGCATGAAGCTGAGGACGGGGTCGGTATGTCACATCTTTTCCTTCCTCGGTGATGCATCCGTGGTCCCCCAGGCAGATCGATCTGTGGCTCACCAAGACGCTAGTACAAGAAAAACACCGAATTTACCACCACAAAGAGAAGACGCCGAGTTGCAACTGATGTGGGGATTCTAGTTTCCTTTTCCTTCAGGCAACAATTTGCAGTGTTGACTATGTAACCATCAGTGGAATAATGAGTGGATTTTAAGTTCTTCCTGGAGTTTCACATTGATGAGTTTAACCCCAGAGTGCAGGGTGGTGTGAATCAGGGATCCCACCCGTGATCAGAAACATGGAGCTGATCCTCCCTGGGACCCCTGGGTTGACTGAGCAGCTAGCTGCCTGTTGTAGCACGGAGATCCCAAGATACTGCACATGCGCGGACTTCATGAACGCTCAGCCAGGTTTCTAGGGGATACTTAAGGATCCCTTGTCCCCATCCTTCCCTGGCCTTGGTCTCCCTTTTTTTCTAACATGTCTTAGCTTCTACTCTTCTGGTCTGGGCAGTTGTAGAGGTAGAACTGATAGGGTTGACATGCTCTGTCTGAAGCACTCTTGCTCAGCGCTTTCGCATTCCAGCCCCGGCTTCCCGCTTCCTCTTCTCTCCAGGAAGCACTTTGTCAATAAATCACTTAAACATAAGTTCCCATTTCAGCACCAGCTGTACTGAATCTGCCATCAGGTGCTGGTTTTGTAATTTAACTAAAATAAGTGCTTAAAGAACACTCTACCTGGGCCTGGAGAGCTAGCTTAGCGGTTCAGAGCACGCTGGCTGTTCTTCCAGAAGACCGGGGGGGGGGGGGGGGGGGGGATGGCGGTGGGGATTGGGGGGAAGGGGGAGGATGTTAATTCCCAGCACCCACACCGCAGCTCCAACTGTCTGTAACTGCAGTTCCAGGGGATCTAACACCTTCACACAGACATACAGGCAGGTAAATCAATGTATATAAAAATAAAAAGAAATCATTAAATGACAGAGAGCGAGAACACTCCACCTCTTTCAATTCCTAGTAGAGCTGCGCACAACTGCCTGTAGACTCTGGTCACCATATCAACTGGCCATGGATCCCAGAGTCCCCTGAGTGTAAATATGTCTCTTGCAAGAAGTGCTACTTTTTGCAGGCCAAGAAGACAGTTGTGTAGAGAAGAACACTTGCTTCACAAGCACTAGGACCCAGGTTTGAATCCCTGGCATCCCCGTTAAAGCTGGGCATGGTTATAAATGCCTGAAACCTGGCACAGGAGGAAGTGAGGCCAGCAGAGACAGCCTAGCCAAGCTGGTAGACTTCAGATCCAGTGGCAGAACCCGTCTCAAAGGACCACAGCACAGGGTTGGAGAGCCGGACTTCTAGATCCTTCTTTGCCTTCTATGCAGGTGCACACACCTACACAAACTGCAAACACACAATTACACAGGAAGAAATAGAATAAAATGAACTTATAATGTAAAGGTAAGGAAAGGGGGAGATGGGGAAAGAGAAAGAAGGCAGAAGGGGAAGAGGAGGAGACTGCGGCGGAGGGCTTTCCATGGCTTAACCCAGCCCTTAGGACATGCAAGGGCGAAAATCATCTGAGAGTGTGTGAGCCAGAACTAAGCAAGGTGCTCTGTGGATGTGCTGACATTTCCCCCAAAAGAGAACAAACTGAACTCTTCCCCATTTTCTGCCTCTCTCCCACCTGTGTGAGCTGAGCTCCCTCAGTACGCTGTCTTCGGCTGACCCTGAGGATGTATGAGAGAAAAGAGACAAAAAAGGCTGAATACAAGACTTCTTCACAGAGTGTGATTCCTGCAGAAGAGTTTCTAGGAGTTCAGCCATGATGACTCAGACCTATAGCGTCAGCACTCTGGAAGCTTGAGATAGGGAGGATTAATTCGGGTTCCAGACCAGGCTGGGCTACTTGGTGAGACCCTGTCTGAGAAACAAAAAGGAAGCAAAGAAACAAAGAAAGTTACTGGTGTGGTTTCTTTTTTAAAGTTAAGCACTTCAAACAATAAATAATTTAAAAACATTGTCTTTATTTTGCACTGATCTTAGCCAAAAGGCCTAGCAGGGATGTCTTTATTTTGCAACAAGGAGACAAAGTACATCCTCCTGAACCTCACAGCTGAAGTTCTCTTCCTTCCCCAACAGTGGATACAATAGTGTATTCCTCCTGCTGTTTCTTCTTGATTGTCAATTTGATTGGATCAAAGATCCCCTAGGAGACTAGAAGAGCACACTTCTAGGTGCCTGTGAAAGGCCTTCCGTGAGAGGATTACCAAAAGAGAAGAACTATGCTAAGTGTGGGCGGCATCACTCCACCGGCTGCAGGTGGCATGGGAAGAGAGCCAGCTAGCTAGTGTTCTAGCTGCTTCCTGTCCCATGATGCTCCAGTAATTCTCATGACACTCCTCCATGCCCCTTTCCACCGCAGTCCCCAACATTATCACTCTCCTCTTATCTTTTGAGTCAGGATCTCTCTCTCTCTCTCTCTCTCTCTCTCTCTCTCTCTCTCTCTCTCTCTCTCTCTCTCTCTCTCTCTCTCTCTCTCTCTCTGAACCTGGAAGCCACTGACCAGATTGACTGGTCAGCCAGTGAGCTCTAGGGCTCTGCCTGACCTCAGCCCTTCTCCTGCCTCAGCCTTAGGGTTACAGACAGGTGTGAGCACACCTAGCCTCTTTACATAGGTGCTAGGGATCCACACTCAAGTCCTCACACTCATAGAGCAAGCACTGTATCCAAGGGACCGTCTCCCAAGCCACCTTCGCTCAATACCTTCTGAACTGACTTCTCATAGTGTTATTTGCACCAAAGGTTCTTTTGAGAAAATAACTGGAGTTTAATTCATCGATTCATAGACCTCCATTTGAGAGAGGTTACCGTCTCAACTCTACCACCGGGATGAGTCAGTTTAAAAAAAAAAAAAAGAAGACTTCAAGTCTATGAGTTTATTTTCCCGTGCTCCTTAGGGAATCCCTGATTCTGGGTGTAGCAGGAATAGCAGGGCCGCCTCTATGTAACCGCTGGGGGCCTGTGCAGCTGCAAAAGCATCTCCTGCAGGAGGACCTAGTTGAGGACTGCCTAAGAGACCAAGGATTGCTGGTGCAAACAATGCCAGCAAATCAGGAACTGCTGTCTAGAAGAGTTGCTTTCTTGGGACCAATGAGAGCGTGGGTGGAGGGTGTTTAAGGAGCTCGAAGCAGTGCTCAGAGGCGCCTGCTGCAGCGTTTCTCACCTGCCTCAGAGTCTGTGTCCTTGACTGTGCACCGACTCACCCCCAAACCCCAAGGGCAGGTAGGGTCCGGAGAAGAACCAGGGTACAGGCAACATCAGAGTGCTAGGGGATCCAGAGTATGCCGAGTTCAGGGACAAAGGAAGCCTTTCTAGCTGGAACGAAGCACAACGACCCAGGACCCATTCCCTAAGAAGGCTCAGACACCTGTGACTGCTCTCCAGCCATCTTCCTACGAACTCCGGCTGCCATATTAGGTCACTAGAAAGCTTGATCCGGAGGCTGCCCTTTATTACCCACGAGTGTCCAGGCCTCCATTCATAATGACACCCGGTCACAGTAATAGTGAGAGGTATGTCTAGCAACGTACATACAGTAACCTGTGCCCAGCTGTCTTGTGTTTTCTGCCCTTGAAGTTTTTTGGTTTTTGGTGTTTTTTTTTAAAATCACTTTCATAAGATTGTTGGGGAACAGGAAGGAGGTGGTTCCATTGCGTGACTTTTCTTGAAGCTCCGTGTTCCTAAAAACAGCGCTGGCAAGCAGAAGGGGCCTTGAGGAAATCCCCAAAGGTCTGAAATGTCAGCAACAGAAGACAGGAATGAAGAACAAGTCTAACTGAAGTGCCAAGCAATTAAGTACGGTGACTTTGAGAGACAAACGGGCTAGGGACTGTGAGTTCCTTGCCACAGGGATGTGGTTTGGGGGCAGGGCGAAGGCACACCTCCTGCTGGCTCTGGGCTCTGCTGCAGGTTGACTCTGAGGTAGTCTCTGCCACGTTATTTACACTGTAGGTTCTTCTGAGAAAATAACTGACATTTAATTCATTGATTCATAGACCTTCATTTACAAGAGGTTAATATCTCAATTCTCCCAGTGGAATGAGTTGGATTAAAAAAAAATAGAGTTTAAATTCTAGTTCTATCACCAACTAGGCAAGTGATTGGAAAACTCATTTTATCTCTCTGGGGTAGACGCTAGGAAGGCTCAATACTTCTTACTGTGGCACATTTAAA
Source organism: Rattus norvegicus (assembly GCF_021556685.1). Lineage (NCBI taxonomy): Eukaryota > Metazoa > Chordata > Mammalia > Rodentia > Muridae > Rattus > Rattus norvegicus. The sequence continues at coordinate 97,210,227 of NC_141546.1, forward strand.
AGCATGCGGAATTCTGGAAAGAATAGAATGCTCTTGTCTGTACCGCTCATCTTTATTAAATCTCAGCATCTCCACACAGCTACTTCCTTGAAAAAGTAAAAAGCCGCTACACAGCCCCAGTCCTGAGCAGCCCCTCCTCCTGCTTGACAGCGACATAATCTGAACGGGCTGGTTTTATTCGTATGTCTTCATTTATTATTTATGGTACGGTTGGGGTATTTATTTATTTATTTTGCTCAGTACCCAACCAAGGATCTTTCTCATGCCAAGCCAGTAGTCTATTGTTAAGTTGCACCCCAACCCCTCTGCATGATTTTACTTTTAGATGAATACCCTCTTATTCGTAAATCTGAACCCCCCCAAAAAACTTCTGAGATACAGATGAGGTTCTGTTTGTTTTGTAAATTCATAAGCTATTTCAGAACATAATCTGAGCAGACACGAAGTTATTTGTGGACTTTTTGTGTCTCCCTCTCAGTGACTGTATTTTAGTTTGGAATATTAACTATTTTGCTTTGAAATATTAATGTAGGTGAACATGGTTTGTGCCCCTCCCCTTAGGTTGATAAAGGTGCGTTCTATCATTTAGAGAGCCCCTGTGAGGACTCTAAAATCAGAACAACTCAGAATATCAAAATACATTTGGTTCTCTCATGTTGAAGGTAAAGCAGTGGCCATATGGCCCTGAGTATGCCACAAGCATGCAGTACCAAACATACACATCAAGGAGGGTTCCATGCAATTCTTCAACTCTTCTTTAAATGATATAATCCAATATGTTTTCTTCAGCAACTTGCTTTTGCTCACTAGGTATTTTTAAGGTTTATTTTAGTACTTATTTATGTGAATGTATGTGCACACTCACACACATGTACACATGAATGTATGTGCACACTCACACACGTGTACACGTGAATGCATGCACACACATGTACACCCACACGCTGGTGCTTGTGGAGTCTAGAATAGAGCACTGGATCCCTTGAAGCTGGAGTTACACACACTTTCACGTGGGTGAGGAGATCCTTCCAAAAGAGGCATCGCCACCCCAGGAATCCCCATTTTTAAATTTTAATCTTGCTTAATTACAGCTCACAGTGGCCAGTCAATTTACTCTCTCAGCATCCTCGCCTAGCCCTGTTGTTTTCTATCCATGAGGGCAGGTGGCATCATTAAAGTCTTTTTCCCATTGTTGCCAACCAAACTGTAGGTTTTGAAGAGGCCAAACATCAGGGGTGGTTCTTAGCCAGGCTAGGAGCCAGTTGGGAAATCAGACAAGTAAGTAGAGACAGAGATTCAACACCCCCCAAACACACACACACACACACACACACACACACACACACACACACACACACACACACACACACACACACACACAGGGGTTTGACCTCGAAACAACCCGATCAGAGAAGACTGAGCCTCCCTACCACAGAGTACTTTCCCCAGAGAGGAAGAGAGACTACACTTCTGCATTCAGGATCTTTTTCCGGTTGAGTTTCACACAGTGGAAAAAACATGCAATACCCACCCCATGCTCAGCCTCCTCACCATCTTCGTGGGAAGGAGGGAGGCAGAAAGGAAGCCGAAGCCCTAATATTTAGAGGAAATCCCTTGCTGAAGAAAACAGGGCGGGGGAGGAACATCTGGCCTCTCACGGCTCGAGTTTTGTTATTGTGTTTCTCTAGTGCTGACCAAGGCTGAGCAAAGAGTCGCCAGGTTATTACTGGTCACCGATGTTCTCTCCTGGTCATTGCTTGTTCATTTCCTGCGCCCATCTTTCTGTTGGGCTGTTGGTCTCCATCTTTATTAGCATAAGTGATATATTCTGAACTTTTTGTTGGCAGCACACGTTGCTGAAACAGTTTCTCAGACTTGGTATTTCTTTTTTCTTATCTTTGACTAAGTAGACATGTATGAACAGAAGGCTTCTACTTGAAAATCCTTCAGTAATTGTCCTGAGGTTTTGTTGTTCTTGCGGTGATGGTGGTGGTGGTGGTGGTGGTGGTGGTGTCTTTGTACCTTGAAAAGCCACAGTTACTATGAAGGCTGGGTAGGAAGTGTGTGGGCCAAACAGCGGGGGCCATGCTCTGGGGTGGGAAAGTAAACACCTATATTTCCTTGCTTCATTTTGAGACCAGATCTCACTATGTAGACCAGGCTAGCCTAGAATTCATAAAGCTCCACCTCTTGCATCCTGTGGCTGGAAGTCTAGCATTTTGAGGAAGCCTATAATCTGGAAAAGAGGGAGGACATCAGAGGAGAGGAAGAGAGATTTGGGGGTCTGCCAGCATCCCTACACCACAGCTGGTTCTGGACAGCTCAACTTGTCTAGCGCTTTACTGTGCTCAGTCCCTCAGTCTCAGATGCATGCCACCAAGGAAGGCTGACTGTGCCTTTCTATCTAATCCATTGGTGCGCTTGCATAGCAACTGTGACCAAACTGCTGACAGAAACAACCTCAGGAAGGGTTTATTTTTGGTAGAAGGTTCAGTCCATCCTGGATGGATCTTTTGTCCCTGGGTTTACAGTGAGGCAGAATAGCATGGCAACAGGAGCATGTGACAAGGGATCCACTTCATGGCTAACAGAAAGTAGGGAGCTGGGGGCCTAGTGTGAGCGTGTAAAGTGTGCTACCTGTTTCCTCTAGTCGAGTCCTAGCTCCAGAAACAGTATCACCCAATGGCCAAGGATTTAACACGTGAGTCTTTAGGTCAGTGGTTCTCAACCTTTGGGTCTCCACTCCTTTGATGGTCAAAGACCCTTTCACAAGAGTCACCTAAGACCATCCTGCATATCAGACATTTGTATTATGATTCATAACAGCAGAAAATTACAGTTATGAAGTAGCAATGAAAATAATTTTATGGTTGGAGGTTACCATAACATGAGGAACTGTGTTAAAGGGTCACATAGGAAGGTTGAGAACCACTGCTTTAGGGAAAATCCTTTATTTTCAAACCAAAGCACAATGTCTTGGGAGGTGGACCAGCAGGTAAAGGTACTTGCTTTGCAAGTCTGGTGATCTGAAATCAATCCCTGGAACCTACATAAAGGTGGAAGGAGAAAACAGACTCCTCAGAGTTGTCCTTTAACCTACACACACACACACACACACACACACACACACACACACTCACACACACACACATACTCACACACTCACATATTCACACACTCACAAACACACACATATACACACATACACACACGTACACACACACACACATGCTCATGGACACACACACACACACATGCACAAAAAAAAAAAAAGCAATGTCAAAAAGGCAGCCCCAGGACTTCTTGGATATCAGTTTAATTTTGTGCCCACACAACCTAGTTCTTAACCATTGTACTGTTGGCCAGGCTTCAACCTGGGAGTACTGGAGAAGCCTCTGTAGGAGGTCCTTGTGCCCACAGATAAGCACCTGGGGAACCAAGAATGTTAAACAGACAGAGTTGTCTACTCAGGAGGAGAAATGTGTAACTGTTTTCTGCTGAGAGTGGAGGCAATTATCAGTCTGAGGACCTTCGCAATGTCTGTGTGGTGGGGGCCATACCCGATCTTCCCCCAGACCATTATTATGAGGTGGGTTTTCTCAGTCAATCTATAGAACCTGTCTTGGTGAAAAATGTCATACGTACTTTACAAGGAGTTAGGATGTAGTCAGTCACATCTTAAGCTTTGTGGTACAAATGGAACCGAGTCAATTATCTTCAGGAAAAAGTTTCCTCCAAATTGTGCTGTGCCTAAACTAAAATGAATCACTCAGAGTCAGATTCCTGAAATTTGAACCAACACCCTCACTCTTGCCTCCTCAGATCATTATTCTGCTGGCTGTGATGGTCTCAGAAACACACACACACACACACACACACACACACACACACACACACACCCCTGCCTCCACCATCTTCCTCTGAGCAGATTCTGAGACATTTATGGATAAGAGTATCTGAAACTAACAGGTCCTATGTCTACCTTGCCAAGGGGCTCTAGGGACCCTGGTAGGGAGAAGGCATTTGTGAGCACAGAACTGAGGGGCTGGGGCAGCTACAGGAAGAAGGCAACTTCTGGAACAGCATGCACCAAGGAATGTGCTGTCTATTATCTGGGGATCAATTTTCTCTCTACAGATCCTGTGTCCTAAAGTCACGTGACACCCTCAGATGACCTGGATACCCACTGAGTCATTGCCTCTCTTTCACCACCAGGAAGAGCAGCAGCAGCAGCAACTGAGGTGGCTTGCATCTGTGAAGTGCAAACATCAAATCTTTGGGCTCCATGTTCACCAAGCATCAGGCTGGCCACACTCCCAAGACAACATCCTCCCAACCCCTGTCCTCTGTATCAGCCATAACAGCTCAGAGGCTTTCTCTACCTAACCCTGTCCTCCTGAACACACTCTCCAATCTACATCACAGGTCAAATGGTCACCTGTCACACTTAGTAAGTCCTTGAGGTCATCATTTCTCTGGCCTCTTCTTGGCTGCTCCTTCCTGACTGTGGCCACCATGGTCACCGCTTACACACACTCTCTCTCTCACGGAACCCATTTTTACCAAGTTGTGGCCAAGAGAGGTAAATATCTCAGAGTAGTCTGTGTGGCTGTCATTCACCGAAATTCATAACTTCCCACCATGACGCTGACGAGGAGAGGAGGAATATGAACTGAGAGGACCAAAGAGAGGCAGGCATTGAGGTATGTCTGTCACATTGGAGGCAGAGATAGGATCCGCACCCCTTCCCCACTGCCTGATCTTGACTCCCAAA